>NC_059549.1:4242424-4545454 GCF_905220415.1 Colias croceus
AATAAAGCTTTACCCTTAAAACACATTGGATCATCAGTCAAGTCAATAAATTATACACATATCGACAATTTGTTGTTCTAAATTAAACTTATCTTACCTTCTTCCCATTTGTAGTTCGTACTACAAAACCTGCCATTGTAAAAGCTAATTAATAAGCGCTTTTTTTATTTGACAGTTCCAGCAATTAATAGGATCACTCGATTTGTATCACTATCATGAACCACAGTCATGAACAGTGAACTGGACATTTATTTTCTTGATTTCTTATTTCACGCTTTGTTATTCGCTAAAAAAGAGGTTATAAACATGTGTCAATTTGACATTTACCAACAAGATGTCAAAACTCAAAACTCAAGAGTCGACGCACAGTGTAGCCAGCTACTACCTATTTAATGTGTCTATGAACGCAGCGAGTCCGATCTAATGCTTAGCATTCACCACACAATCAAGCAAATTTGTCACCTGCGACAAGTCCAAAGCCCTAGCACAGAATACATAATAGTAGCTAAACGCTACAGAACGGACACTCTCCGCCTCCCGCCAAAATTAAACACTTACCTCACCCCGCACGATCAGACATGTTATGGTACCCATTTCCCCGCAAGGACGATACCAACGACGTCTTTAGACGAAACGCAACGAAGATTGACAACATTAATCAAATTGACTTAAAGCAATTTTATTATTTTGGATTTGTGATTATCGTTTTTCGTAGAAAATGGTTAGATATTGTGCTGTTTACGGATGTATTTCATCAAAAAACGCGAATTTTTTTTTACGCTAGTCACAAATGTGCCAACCATAAAGAGTTTACACACACATTTGCAGTCTCTACAGTGTGACTGTCAAAACTATAATTTTGTATGGAGTGTCCGGGGTGTGGCCCTAGTAAACTGTATACTTTTTAACCCGCGTAAAAAAAATAATTTAATATTTAGATTGGATTGGATTTACCTGTTCAATGTTCATATAAATAAATAAAAATCAATTGTTGAAACAAAAAAAATGAAGTGAAATTTTTATTTGCTATGTATTTTTATGTCAGATAGTGGATAATATTATGTACAATATAAAAATAAAATTACAATATACAAATTTATTATTTAGAAATTAAAGACTTTTTAACGGATTTTAAACGTGATTTATTTATTATATTATTTTCCCGACGTTTGGAACACTTTACAGCGAGCGTGGTCACGGGGAGACTCTCCCCGTGAAGTCTCCCCGCGACCACGCTCGCTGTTAAGTGTTCCAAACGTCCGTCGGGAAAATAATATAATGAATAAATCGCGTTTAAAATCCGTTAAAAAGTCTTTAATTTCTAAATACTCGCGTAAAATCAAACCCTACCAAATTTATTATATAAATCTTTCATACTAAAAATATTTAAGTATAACTAGTTATAATAATTTACCTGGATGCATGCATGACATGAACAAGAATAAGAATTCCAGTATTTTTTATTACAGGTATAATCTGGTATAATATACCTAGATACTCTTTTGGACATACCTAGTAATGCCAAGTCATGCGTTCAATATTATTATAATGAAAGTTTTGAAAGCAGCAGGAATGTTAAATATAACAAAATATACCTAAATATATAAAAATGCGATTCCTTACATAGAACAAAATACGTGATGAAACTTTGTTCAATTATGAAATAGTTATATTCTAGTTTCGACAAATACTTTCATGATAATTTAATGCTTATATTTTGATGGTTCACAACCGATACATAAAACAGAAATGAAAATATCTTAGAATTCTTATTTATGTTATACTTCTTTTGGCGCGATGGAAAAAAATGATGAGAGTGAATTTTTACGATTCGCGCGCATACCGACGCGACACCTAAATTTAACAGCATGAAGTTAGTTCTAGGTGGTATAAAAATTGATAACTATGTTCAAGTTGTATATTCTAGTATTTTTTTTTCCATTCGCCAAAGAAGTATAACTTCTAACGCGTGTACATAAGTACACACATTCTTTTTTTTTACTCGTTATTTTGTGTGTGCCAGAGGAGTAATTATTTAAAAATAGATAACTAAAAATCAAAAGCTATATGCTTAGGCAGATATTCCCTTAATATAATCACAACTGGTAATATATTTTATAATATCTTACTCCTCTAGCATAAAAATTACAATAGAGACATCAACAAAATCTAGGAATATTTTGTTGTGTTGACATCTAAATAAAAAATATCAAGGGAATACAAAAAATCCTCAGATAATATCCATTAAAAATGTTTTAGCGGTTTTTTTGCGGGTAGGTACTTAACTACTTAGTCAATTAGTCATATTATTGCTGTTATGATAATACAAAACTAGGTATTCTTATTTCTAAGAAAATAAAAGATTGCAATAAGTATTATTATTAAATATTTTCCCAACGATACGCAACAATCCTATACATATACATTATGATTTATGATTATTCCTTACTAACATAAATTCCTCTTACATTACTAAAATACTTCCTCCATCATTATAAAACGATGACAATATTATAATTTAAAGCACTAAAAGGTAAATATTATTAATTATATAAATGGCACATTTGTCTGTTTCCAAACTGCAGAGCAGAGTTTTTTTTTTAAAGACCTAACTGATAGATTTACTGATGATGCATTGCATATTTCTTCGAATTCAATGCATTAGGTAGGTACATAATAGTAGAACCCAGTAAAACCACAGAATACATAATAGTAGCTAAACGCTACAGAACGGACACTCTCCGCCTCCCGCCAAAATTAAACACTTACCTCACCCCGCACGATCAGACATGTTATGGTACCCATTTCCCCGCAAGGACGATACCAACGACGTCTTTAGACGAAACGCAACGAAGATTGACAACATTAATCAAATTGACTTAAAGCAATTTTATTATTTTGGATTTGTGATTATCGTTTTTCGTAGAAAATGGTTAGATATTGTGCTGTTTACGGATGTATTTCATCAGAAAAACGCGAATTTTTTTTTACGCTAGTCACAAATGTGCCAACCATAAAGAGTTTACACACACATTTGCAGTCTCTACAGTGTGACTGTCAAAACTATAATTTTGTATGGAGTGTCCGGGGTGTGACAAAACGTTTAAGCGAGCGTTTAAGAATCAAACTTAGAATCAAAATTCAAAGTACAATAAAAATATTATCAAGGCCCGGACGTCAGTCTTTTTGACGAAGGTAAGCTTTTAAATGTCAAAATAACTGTGCTTAATGCTTATAACCGTTTAACATATTTTTTTAATCTACACGAAGGATACTGTTCATAAATGCGTCATTATTTTTGCTTTGTTGGCCTCCACTTGTGCTATTGTGTCGAACATTGGTAACGTCTTCGTTTCTGGAGTAAAAGTGAGTAGTGCGGCTGCGATTAAGGCTACAGACGAGAACAAGATGGCCGGCAATGCGGAAAATTCGGTTGTCTGCAAAGAAATAATAAAATTAACCTTTTTATCATAAGCATTTAAAATGCTTGGATAAAATATTGTGGATTCAATTCCCGTTCCTCGAACGAGAGAAGGAAACTTGACAGATTAATGATATTAAAACATTAGTGTGTTCCCGAACTTTTAATAAGTACCCACCAACAACAGATTCAAAAACTCTTCGGGCCCACTCGAAATCTAAAGAAACTTATTAGACACATTTTTCCTCTTCACGGAGATGCTCTATTATGAATATCTAAAAGCTTGTTTAGGTGTACTTACTAATAGAGGAGTTAATGGCGCCAACATGCTTCCGAATCTTGCGGCTGTGTTGCCACATCCAATTAGGGTTCCGCGGACACTCGTAGGAAACAATTCCAACGTGTATGTATAGATTCCAGTAAAACATACGACAACGCCGAGCTTTCCGCAAAGGAATAAAACAATTTTTAACCACATTATTGCTGAAAAAAAAACAATTAAGTAATAAATGCTTATTATAAAACTTAAGTAACAATTAGAGGTCAACTTTAATAATGAATACTTACAATCAGGAGAATACGACTGCACTATCAGGAAAAATGCAGAACAAACATAACCAAATTGCAGTGAGATTTTTCTTCCATATTTATTGAACGTATACAACGCAATTAAATCTCCAGGAAATGAAGAAATAGACGCCAGAATAAAATTTGTGTATTTATTGCCCGGCAATAAAACGGAATGAACAGCTAATCCATAGTAGACAAAACTAGACGCGAAGAAACAAAACGATGTAACTGCCAAACGTATCATTATCTCTTTCGACGCTAATATATCCTTCATTGTTTCCTTCTCTTTCTGTATCACGACGTTGAATTGGAATCTTAAATCTTCATCGCTCATTTCACTTATTTCTTTTTCAGAAACTTGCAATTTATTCATTTTTGAAATCATCTTCAGTGTTTCTTTAGATTCATCCATTTTTCCTCTTAGCATCTGCCATCTAGTACTTTCTCGGAGAATGAGCATGTATACAATGAAGAGAATCATTGGCGCATATACTACAATAATAAGTAATTTCCAATATTTCAATCCCAATGCGATAAAAGCGAAGCATACTTCTCCAATATACACAGCGTACGAGAAAATAACACCAGCAGTAACTCTTTTGCTTTCACCACCGACTTCAATCACTGAAAAAACGAAGTGGTTTTAGAATAATTGAAAAATAATTGGTACCTACCAAGTAGAAATAAGAGCTAAATTTACATAATACTTACACAAAACCACAGCCACGGTATACAGTCCAGACGCCAGCACGGACTCCAGAAATTCAACGCCAAGATACGCATAGTAGTTGGTAATAAATATTTTGCATAAGCCTACTGCACCGCCAATCGAACACATGATGATAGTGGGTTTTCTGCCTATCCTGAAAAAAATAATAATTCTTACTCTGTTTGACAAAAAGCAGATCGAGTAAAGTAGTGTATTTCTAATATATAAGATATTTATGATCTCTAATCTACGTTCGAGGTTCGTTCTTCGGGGAGAAAAAGTGCGAGTGCAGTAGTCAAAATTGTTCAAATAGGGCTAGCCAAAAGGTATTATTTAAGTAATTATTTTCAGATATTTCATAAGTTCGATTAACTTACTTATCAGCTATCCAGCCAGTCAACATCATTGATACGATCATTCCTGCGTTGTGAATGAATCCAACTAGGGTTGATTTCCATGATTCACATCCCAAGTTCAACTGTAAAAAATAATGACAATAAACAGAAATTCTTTATAATAAATACATTTACTCTTATATAACATCATATAAATACAGGTAACAGGTACTGTACATAATTCAAAATCAAATATGCATTGCTATTATAAATAGTTGTTGAGTATCGTCTTGACCTAGACTGGCAATAACTATAATAATTTTCAAGATACTTTGCGGTGAATCCTGCAATACGAAATTTGTTTGCACATAACATTATAATGTCTGTGTATAGAGCACAAGTATAGAGCTACAAATACATGACCTCAATTGCATTAGCATTAGTAGGTACTAACAAAATAATAGTTTTGTTGTCATTTAATGAGAATTGTTACCCATAATCTTAATCCATAGTAATTTGTGTATGTTTGTAAGTAAGTATTGTGCTTTTATTATTATTTTAATTGCAAAATATAAGCAGATAATACTTTTGCATTTGCATTAGCCCGTCCATCTGCATAAGGTTACACCATGTTATTTTAAATGTGAAGTGTTAAAAATGTGTGCAATAACAATCGTGCCGTCTCATCTAAACGCATGCCAAATTCTATGCATAATTATTTCAAGTAGGTGTGTATATTTTTGGACACATGATGTGACTTAAAAATATTAGTAACTGCGTTTGTTGTCACGTAGTATGTTTTATCTTTTAATTACAACTAGCTGTTGCCCGCAGCTTCGCCTGCATGGAGAAGATAAATTTTCATGGTACAAACTTCGACTATTTTATCTCCTTGGGGGTATTGATGAAAATTCTTCTTAGCGGATTCCTAAAGTCTTTCATTCGTCCTAACACCTGCATGCCATATTTCAGCCCGATCCGTCCAGAGGTTTGGGCTTTGCGTTGATAGATCATAGATCACTATGTCAGTCACCTGTTTATCTAATATATAAAAATCAATGCCACTTTTCGTTGTAATTCCATAACTCGAGAACGGCTGAACCGATTTCGATAATTCTTTTTTTATTATATTCCTTGAAGTACGAGGATGGTTCTTATGTAGAGAAAACGTTAATATGTACCACGGGCGAAGCCGGGGCGGACCGCTAGTATGATATAAGATATAGTTAGGTACTTATTTGTTTTCTTACTGTCGCGAAATTGTTTTCTTTATTAGAAATTTCACCTTCGAAAGTGCATGCGTTAGTGGGTAGTGAAAACAAATATTTCTTTTTATATTTAGTTCAAAGTGAACGACCGCTCTTGTTGTTGCAAGAATAACTCGTGTCACATTCACTCACTCCCTTTATTTTTCAATATCCTTGAAGACATACTGATTGCAGTATCGGATATTTCTAGAAAATCTTCTAAAGATATTTGGCTGACATACAAAATATGGTATACGTTTTCTGATACATATTACATAATTAAATAGCTGTGCATATAAATCAGCACGCTTAAAATGCCATTATAGCATGCAAAGGAGAGCTTAATGTATAATAGAAAAAAAACTTATAGAACTTTCATGGTAAATCCTGAATACCGTAAATAGTTCATTGTTATTTTTTATTGATTTTTATCAGTGTTTTGAATGGACTTACAAATAAAAATACACTGACATTGAAACGTAATTGGGAAAATAAATGACGTTCCAATTATTAAAGGAACGCTCTACTCGCTCGTGACTCTACTCTTGTGCTGATTAAAAGTATCGCGGTTGCGTTTATGTTTTCACAGCATTGTTTGTGTATTAAAAAGCTTTGCAATTCTACGTTTAGTAAAAGTAGAAAGTTTAATTAAACTGACCTTTTCATATTATATTATGTACGACTTGTAAGAGCATACTTGATACTTCATGCTTCGAATTTCAATAAGATACATTATATCCGTCGTTATATTGGCAGTAACTGTCGTTAACAAATAATGAGAAACATATAGAATTGTATATTATTTGACGCGCATCGTTAAAATTATCGTAAAATAATATTTAAACAATTATTAAAGAATTGTGTAAGAGCTAAAAATACCAAAGTACCTAATTATTTGTATGCACGATGTATTGTTCTAAGCAAGAAGTAATGTTTTGTTTAATATAAACTGAGTTATTAATAAACACCATGCATTTATTCTACAATAAATGATGTCATGTGTCACATTATATAAAAATTAGTTATATTTCTCTTCCAGATATTACAGTTTACTGAATAATTTACAACTGTAAATATAAAATAATGTGCATTTTAAAGAATACCAACCGAGAAAATATTTCCGATATTTACAATAATTAATGTTTTTTAATAGGTCTGATGTATGTTTGAATTCTCCCATGGAGAAAAAAATCGATAGACTATATTCTGGAAACCTCAAGGAGGTTCTGTTTGTGGCCCCGGTGGAGATAAAAAAGAATATAATATCTCGATCTGGCAGGATACAGAACGTTTATTTAGCCTAAGCCCAAAAGAATAAAGATAGTTCAATAATTAACGATAATCAATTTATATGAAATTGAATACACCTTTCCCATATGGAGACATTGCAGGTCTTCACAATTTGTGAATTTTAGAAAAATAATGTAAATTATGAGCAAGTGTGAGTGATGCTCAAAGGACCATAAAATATTGTCAGCTATAAAAATGTATATCGTTAATATAATGGCAACATAAATAACAATAATGTTTTGTCATTATTATAATTATTTTTCTTTCCCTTCCCTTTCTTAATTCATACATCATTCCAAAAGATTAATTCGAGACCAGAAATGAGAATAAGCGTGTGTATCAGGTCGTTAACATTATATATATTGCCGATTATTATTACAGGACTGGTTTTGGTAATACCAAATTGAATAAAAATCGACAAAATTGCATGTGCATGAGTGAAGATAGAAGGAACCAAGCGCTTCATGATCAAGCGCATCGGGTTTAGAACATAAAAATTAAAATAATGGATGCTGGAGCCTATAGAGATCAACCTTTTTCATTGTTTGGAAAATGTGTCATAATAAGATCGAGACAACTACTGGTTACACTTACTTTTTTTTTGTGTGGTGTCTCTCAATGTTAGCCAGAAGGGCTTCTACATTATAACGCGGACGCGTGGGTGAACTTTCAGTTCACCCTGGTAGTGACATGCACAAGGGCGTCCCCCCTTGACGGGGATCTCGAACCTCGGCTTGGGCTGTCACTTGAGTGGAGGAGGCCGGAAGGGCCCTAGTCGGACGGGAGTTACACTTACATACAGACACGCTATGTGCGTACAATACTCTGCACAAAGTTCAGCTCTATTAGCGTTAGTGCCTACACCCATATTTTTATACCTAGTGCACACTAAAAGTTTTGCGTTTCTGGCCACCCATAAAGGTTTGAATTTCGAATGTTATATTTTTTTAACATATGATATCTCATGAGTTGAGGAAACAAAAATTTGGCGGGAATCGCTTGTCAATTTTTTTTTATCTCGAGTTGAAGTTCGTTGTCCGTAGCAAAAACGGAACTAACACGAAACAATTTTAGGGCGATGATTTTTCGTGATTTTAAAAGTTCGCTTTCTCCGAAAGCTTGCACTGCTCGCTTTCAAAATACTTTTGGGAGGGAAGCTCCTCATTTGAGCTCTGTAAGGCATTGATATGCTGAATTTCATCGCGGCCGTGTTTCTCTCCATGATGAAATTCGTGAAGGTCGACCCTCAACTGCGATCACGGAGGAAAACATGGCTACCGTCAGACGATTAATTTAAAAAAATTGCCATATCACTTATGAGGAGATTCGAGGACATTTGGGGATTGGTATGAGCCAAATTCAGAAAATTTTACATGAACATTTCAAAGTTAGGAAGCTTGGTTGCCGGTGGATCGCTCCCAAACTCACTTCAGAACAAAAACGACATCGAGTAGATTGGTGTTAAGAAATGCTATTAAAGTACAATTATGGACATTCTAATGCCATGTAAAATATCGTGACAGGATATGAAATATGAATACATAACCATGTATTTTAAATGAAATATGAATATAACCATATTCCAGAAAGAAAACACCAATATTCTTTGTGGGTGTTTGAAAGTGACAGCAAACCAACCAAATTGAAGCAGGCGAGAAGGGACAGCAAACAAATGATTGCATTATTTTTCTCTACGACGAATCCTGTCTGCACTATCCCACTTGAGTAACAAAACTTTGTTAATGACGAGTGTTACACCACTCTTTGTTTGCCCAATGTCTTAGAAAAAATAAGAGAAAAGCGACCTAGAAGTCGCATCTTGTTGCACCATGACAGTGCTTCGGCGCACACCGCGAACAAAACAAAGTCATTTTTGGCTTCCGAAAACATGGAGCACGTGACTCATGCCGCACGCAGTCCTAACCTAGCACCTTGCGATTTCTTCCTTTTCCCAAAAATCTATGATTCAATGAGTAGTTCGACATTTACGTGGCCAGAAGAGGCCGTGATGCTTTCAAACAGCACCCTGAAAACATACCCTCAGACCAATGCTCCTCATGTTTCCAGAAATGGTTTGAACGGATGAAAAAGTGATTTAAATGTAACGGAGAATAGTTTAAAAAGTATTAAATATAATATCAGACAAATAAATTGTTTTATTTATTAGTTACGCAAAACTTTCAGTGTGGCCCACGTATTCCCGCCCGCCCAGTGTAAAAACGCCATAATTATCTATGTTTTTCCTACCGCATCATTCGAAAGCTTGCATAAAAAGTCACCAAAAATTTTGCAAAAATTTTTCTATTCAAGCATAACATCACCGAATCAACTCTTCTCTTTGTTTGCATCATCAATCGTCTAGACAGGAAATGTTTTATGGGTCAATAATAAAAAAAATGTTAATCCACTATCTGCCATCTATTAATAAAAGTAAATTCTCATATATTATAGGTATCAGTCACATCAAAATCCCAATTTTTAATTACCTGCTGCATTAGTTTACGACCTGATAACTAATGTAGTGGTGATAATTGCTATGCTTCAAGCGTGCTCACGTGCGTTTAAGATCCAAGCTTCAAGAAACGTGATATTATCAAACAACAAACTTACCGCAGCTACTATCGAATTATCATTTTCAAAAACCCAATCGTGACATTCTTCTAATACTTCAAGAAACGTGTTATTCGAACATGTATCGTTCGCTATATGATATTTTCTCATGTCTACAACGGGTCTAAAGCATTTTGCGTTCACGTCTTTCGGCCACCACGTCGGTATTTCCACAGTTGGATTGACGTCTTCACATTCTGGAACGCGACACCTGCAAAATAAATTTACAACATTGTTAATATCTTATGCGCCAACAATGGTCTAAAAGTCAAGGCCAACTATAATTTAGACAAGAATTCGAATTTTATGATAATTGTTATACGAATAATTATGTAATAATATCTGTATTTGTTTGTATACCTATGTTATGTTTCCCTATTTATCTTTATTATTATCTTCCTATATTTGATAGTATTTTACGTAGATGTTACTGATATGAGTACATGACTCGTAGTTTTACCACGTGACAAGTATGTTTATTTTCCTGAATGGTAAGTACAGGCTACAGTACATGTATATGATGATATAGAGTCCTTGCAAATGAAATGACAGGTATAAAGAGAAAGCGAAGGGATAAAGGGATAAAAGAATTGACTATGGCATTAAACGACTTGGTCACAGGAATCTTCTCATCGTACAAAAAACAGTGACTTTTACGGCCAACTTTATTACGCCGATATTCAATTGGGGGTAGGTATTGCTTTTCCCCAGAACAAGCTTGGCTCAATTCGTGCAGAAGCACGCCCGACTCCCAATTTAGATACGGAATGTTCTTTGTTGATTGATTTGGAGTTCAATTTTGTCGCAGTTAAAATTTCGAAGATCAAGGATCAGGTTTTATAACCTGAATTATTGCTTGAATATTAATTTTACTATTACATAAACAAAATGTAAAGTTCACCGACATAGGAACAAAGTCAAGGCAACATGTTTTATTGGTATTTAAAAAATGCGACGTCCCGTTATACTTGTATGTAAATCGCTATAGATAAATCACGAAACTTGATTAATTAGATTTAAATTAAGAAAAAATAAGTACATAATATATTATGTTTTGATAGATTCTTTTGCAAATTTAAACTTCCTTTTAAGAGCTATATCTGGTATAAAGCAAACAGACAGCCTGTGTTCCATATTTCAAAAAGTTTTTTCTATTAACTCTACCATGTTTATATATATATATATATAAAGTTATCATATTTGTAAAATGTAATCTCAGTATGTACTTACGAACATTTAAAAAGTAAGGGTAATGATCATAAAATATGTATGTTACCCAGTAAAACAAGGCATTTTTCTAAAAGTATTTTTGGTATGGGTCCAATACTGTGTAATAGATTACCTAAAGCAATGACAGAAATAGGAAGTATAATTAAATTCAAATGTAAATTAAAAGACCTTTTATTACAAAAATCTTTATTATTGTATTAGGGACTATATTAATGATAAATCACTCGACATATTTTAATAACGATTGACTTATTAGTGTAGGTATATTTATTTTATTAATGCATTTGACTTAAATTTAAAATAATTATAAATTATTATTTGTTTAACTGTAGCAGTAATAATTATGTATTTGTAATTTCATATGCCTAACAGGCAGGATATGGCGGGACTTATGTTTGTCTAAGATCTGAATTGTACCCATTTTCATGAATAGAAATATTTGAATTTGAATTTGATATCCGATATCGGATCGGATAATGTGAAAACGCTCTAAGGCTCTTCATACTTCTTTTGACGACAACTTTCTCGTAAATAAATATTTTATTTGGTTAAATAACCTCTTTCACAAAAATTGCGTAGTATATTAGGTACTTGTTTGTTTAATATGTTTATGTATTACCTATTGCATCTGAATTTGATCGTACCTAACGATGTTCAATTATTATCCTTCACAAGTTATATAAAACATATTGACCCCAATTGATTGCTACATTGTTACTGATTAGAATATTTGTATCATTGGTCCTTATGAAACCCTGAAACCCTTTTAAGCATATTATAATAACAAGATCCAATGATCAATTATTTTTAAAAAATGTTAACTTATGAAGTTCCACTAATATTTTTTTCGTTCATTTATGCTTTCTTTAACTGAAATGGCTTACAGAAATATTATTACTTTTATGAAAATTTTCAGATTAGGTAAGTAGGTAGGTCATTATTTATTATATTTATAATAAACCGTTTTCCGTATAATACCGTTAACTATTTTGATACTATATTTAAAAAACATGACCTCGAATAAATTAATCAATAGGTACATACATAATATCCGAATAGTAATTATTGTTAGAGTTAGTAGGTATACAAAATAATTGCTAGTCAACCTGTCAAACTTGTTAATAACATAAACAAATAAAATATATTACAGGATATTTTTCACACACGGCTCGGTATAATCCAGTCGGAGTCTATTTCATTCATTCTAAATCATACTTGTTTATCAAAAACTTTAAAGAAGTGGAGAATCAATTTTATTGTTATAAGGGTAAAAAATTTACATTTCGCAATCAAATCGCCAAAAAATGCTAACGTTATCGCCAAAAAATGCTAACGTTAGGTAATTGCACCCGAAACCCACTAATTACTTTTTTATAACAAATTTTTTATTGTTTAATTAAAAATTTGCGGCTTCGCCTACAACTCTAAACTTAAAAATACCGGGACTTTTTGTGCATTCTTGATTATTACCTCCACTTTAATTATGAATGTACCAACTACAAGTACCTATTTAGCAAAAAAAAATTTTTTTCAGGAAGTTATAGTAACTACTTATAATAAGCAGAACTGTAACGAAATATGAGACATACATTGCGCGACTAGATTCTTGAAAATTTTATACGAACCATAATTTTATACAAAACATACTACTTTTTTTTTGTACTTTTTATGCTTTTATGCTCCAGTAAAAATCTCCGTAAAATACATACATAAATTCTTAAGTGAAACCGGAAAACAAACGTGGAAAAGCTTTTGTCAATACTTGGTCGCATGTAATTTATAACAACACGCACTTCGGAAAGTTATTTTGAACACAGACAATTCTGTTGGCATTGTTATGTTATTGTATATTATTAAAATAGCTCCTCTGACGTTCTCCTGTTACATAATATACTAGCTTTCTGAACATGGCTTCGCCCGCTTTGTAGAAAACAAAAAATTATATACAATGCTTCCTCGAGAAACAACCTATTTATGAAAAAGCCGCATCAAAATCCGTTGCGTAGTTTTAAAAATTTAAGCATACAGAGACACACACGGCGGAAAACGACATTAATATTGTGTAGTGAAGCTTACCTACATCGCCGTTTGTTTTAAATTTTATTTAACTAAAATTAATTTTCATAGAAAACTCAACTGACATTATTCAAGACATAAAATTATTATTGAAATCAGCACAGCTTTTCAAGCATTATGTCCTGACATGGAGTCCATGGAGATACGTATTCTTTATATTTACTAGGTAACATAGTAGGCCTAGTAACAAGTCAATTACGCCTTCGTAGCCAATACAACTTGCACCATTACTTTTAGAGACTCCACTGTTTGAAATAATCATTATTGTATCTAAAAATATCTAACCTTTACAGCTAAACGAAAGGCAAAATAAATAGACCTTCCATAATCATAAACTTTCATAATACCTTGCGTGCTTAGTAAGCGAATTTTAGTACAGGCAATACAGGATGTCCCAAAAAGTAGTGATGAACGGAAGCTGGGAGGTAGAGGACCTAGAGGGCTATCCGAATCACCCCCATGTATGTTATGCGATTTTTCGTATTTTCGGAGTTATGACGTTTTCCAGTATGTTCACAACTTCAAGGGCCCATAAAAAAATAAAATCACATAAAAAAAGTTTTCCATTTGGCTTTTAAAAACTTGCTCTATCTATCAGGTAGCTTCCCTAAAAATTTCATTTTATTATTCAGAAAGAATTTAGATTTCAATTTTTCGATTGAAGCTTTCTGAATAATAAAATGAAATTTTCAGGGTAGCTACCTGATAGATAGAGCAAGTTTTTAAAAGCAAAACGGAAAACTTTTTTTATGTGATTTTATTTTTTTACGGGCCCTTGAAGTTGTGAACATACTGGATAATTTTATCTTTCTTGGCATTTAATTCTTTTTTTTATTCCATTCAAACGTCTAACGATAGTAAATGTTACCATACTGAATTGGCCTATCTTTCAGCTTAGCAAACAATAAAAAATCAAGCATTTAGCGCAATAATTGACGTCACCATGAGTGAAAATATCATCGTACTCGGCGATAGGTGAAAAATTGAAAAAAAACGTCATAACTCTGAAAATACGAAAAATCGCAAAACTTGCTCTATCTATCAGGTAGCTTCCCTAAAAATTTCATTTTATTATTCAGAAAGAATTTAGATTTCAATTTTTCGATTGAAGCTTTCTGAATAATAAAATGAAATTTTCAGGGTAGCTACCTGATAGATAGAGCAAGTTTTTAAAAGCAAAACGGAAAACTTTTTTTATGTGATTTTATTTTTTTACGGGCCCTTGAAGTTGTGAACATACTGGATAATTTTATCTTTCTTGGCATGTAATTCTTTTTTTTATTCCATTCAAACGTCTAACGATAGTAAATGTTACCATACTGAATTGGCCTATCTTTCAGCTTAGCAAACAATAAAAAATCAAGCATTTAGCGCAATAATTGACGTCACCATGAGTGAAAATATCATCGTACTCGGCGATAGGTGAAAAATTGAAAAAAAACGTCATAACTCTGAAAATACGAAAAATCGCATAACATACATGGGGGTGATTCGGATAGCCCTCTAGGTCCTTAACCTCCCAGCTTCCGTTCATCACTACTTTTTGGGACACCCTGTATAATGTCCGTACTCCGTATAGCAACCGGACTGACATTATAGTGCTTATATATTATTTAGTTTATTTATCCAGTCGGAGTCTATTTCGTTCATTAACGCATAAGTGTAATACCGCAATGGAATAAATTGTCAATACAATTTGCTGGATATTGAGTTTACTTTCAATTTTTCTAAGAAATACGAAAACAAGGCTTGCTTGAGAAGTGGTCGTGTTAAAGATCCACGCAAGTTTACACAATTCTCAGCATTCAATATTGAATATCTGAGAAAATTATTGTATATTTTCCTGCTAAAACTGCTTTATTTTTACGATATTCTCTGAATGTTTCTAATGTGAATGAAATGTAAATTAATTCAATGATATACCTAGGTAAATGTCCGTTATCTAATATACTCTACATAAGAATAACAAGAGGTTTTCAGTTATGAATCAATCCGAAATTGTGATACATTTTATATTGTTGCATCATAAATAATTTTTTAATATTATTTTTACACCTTATCATAAACATATTGTTGATACCACTTTAAGCGCGTAAATTGCTCAGTTTATATTGCACACATTAGGTAGTATGCACTGCTCTTTCTGAAGTATGTTAACAACGCGTAATTACAAACGTGCTTATAGTTAAATGCCACATGATCTAGCTGCAGTAAGTTTTAAGGAAAATTCTAGTACCTACTTATGCTTTTAATTTTTCTGCATACTGGCTCACTCAGCAACCCAACCAGTTTTAATGACGTTACAAGTTACTACAAGCTGAATAATTTATAAAAAATAATGATGTAATTTATTGCCATTTGATTGTGTTGCATTCAGTCGTGATTTGTTATGCAGCAGGTTTAAATATTTTTATTTTGCTTTTAATCGACAAATGTGGTCGTATAACAGTTTTTGCATAAATTAGGAAATTGCCATGTTATTAACAATTATTAACTAGGTAAATGTGGTAAATCCCATATTTGAAAATTTCAGATAGATACGTAAGTACATTACTTTATTTTCATTTTATTTCTTAATAAGTCGGTTAATGACACGTTTGAATCAGGATTTATGCCAACAAAATAACTAGTAAGTATAAAAACATTGAGAAATATTATCGAAAAAAAACATTTTTTTTTTGCGTATGTTTCATTGTTCATCCACGTGCCTATACTATAACTAAATTAATGTAAATATCGCAAATCCATCAAGAAGGTCATTGGCTTCATCACACCAAAAATAAAAATAAAATGCAAATCGCAATTTATTTTTAACACTCAGTTTGTAGCGGATGATGAATGATTTTTTGCCATTTAATCAACTTATTCGATTTATATCACACTGATTTTTAATTTTAGTGTGAAAAAGAGGGCGACCTTAACAATTAAAAAGTTCTATAGGTATTTTTATACATTCAATGAAACACAATATATTATAACGCTTATGCTGCAGGCTATTATGCAATATACCAAACTCGTACATGTAGTAAATGTATCTACATGATCGTAAACAACATTAATATTATAGAGCCTCTCACATTTAATATTGCCCTTAAAGCTTCAATAAGCTTTTAGAGCTTTAGACAATTTAAACTTGAGCTGGTAAAGAAATGATATACATAATACATAACTGATTTTAATTTAATTCCAATTATAATCAAAAATACACAATGACTTCCTCTGATAACAATTAAAATAGGTTTCTATCTAGATAACCTTAGAAATTAGGGCCTTTACATAAACTAAATTGCTCTACATGTTGTTATTGTAATCATTAATTTCTAATACCATTAATAGTTACAAACTACTCGTGCATAATCGAATATAGGTAATAGGTATCTACGATTAAACTTTTTCACATCATTACCATATTTGCATTTATAAGTATGTTTATAAGTTCTGAGTATTTTAACCTTTTTCCTGTTAAGTCTTGGCAATACATATCATAAAACCAATAGGTCGGTTGTTGCCAAGCTGCGCAACTTGAGCTGCGTATCTTGTGGAAAACCTACAAATCATTAGGTATTACGAAAGGAAAGAATACAAAAATATAAATAAGAAAAAACTAAATACAAAAAAATTTGCACTACTTACCTCTTATCAATCAGCTCTTAAACATAAAATTACGACTTGGGTCCCTGTTTTGCATAATTGATAGTACATGCTAACAGCTGTTGGTGTCATTATTAAATACGTATTTAATATGACTACTGAAAAGTTATATAATTAAATAATAAATACATTTTAAATAAGCTCTATAATAATAGAGGCCTAACCTAGTGCTAGCGTTAGCTACTTTTAATTAGTATTCTGTGCTAGTGTTTAAATATCTGGTTTTAACCTAAGCTTTATTTAAATTACAGGTAATTCTATGAGAAAAACAAGAACCTATGCTACATAACTGTACCTAAGGTATATTCTAATATTTTTTTTCCTATTATTAATTCTATCCATATTAGTGCTATTTCTATTTTAAACATGAATAGCATACATTCTCGAACGCTCTGGAAGATCCTCGTCTAATTGAAGCTTAAATGCGGAAGAGTTAAGAAACTATACGAGACAGAATAAAAATAAAAAGGAAATCTGTAGTATAGCATTCATTGGAACAGATAATCCGGTTCTTTTTGATTGGTCTTGATGCTAAACGTTTTTACTTTTTGGTGCTCTAAAGTCTATTCGAACGTTACTTACAAATTCTAGGTCAAAATTTAAAGCAAATGTTACGACATAGCTCTGTTTGATCCTATTTCATCGGAGCTGCACGAATTATAGCGAATACATTTTATTTTTATTTTATGATATTTGATAATGTCATAGTTAGGTATAACTATGAAAAGACGAATTTTGTTTATTTAGATGAGCTTAAAAAAAACAAATAAACGGAAAACGACCACGCTTAGTTTGAATGCTCTATGTATATATGATACATTTATGTGATGATCATGAAATTTAAAATGATGAATAAGCGAACAATTGGGTAAACAACTAGGTATGGGAATATAAAAACTACATAATCATTTTCACAGGAACGACATTTATCCGACTGCGCCAAACAAGCGTTATGTATGTCGAGTGTTTAAACAGTTATAGGTTGAGACTTGAAGGATTTTAGTCTGGGTTGTAGATTCGTCTCAATTGTAGTGTTTCTTCTATAATTACATATTAGGTACGCAATTTTCGTAGAAAATCGTACATCTCGCATATATAATATTCCTACTGTTTCTTCTGTCTATAATGCTTAGTACTAGACCTAAACTTTAAGACTAATCAGGTACAGGGATATTAACATATGGGATATATAATTTTTTTTTTTATATTGAAAGCAGACGTTTGTCCACTATCATAACTACATGCACCTTGCAGGCGGTGATTCAGACTTTGGAGGTTGCGACAAATCAACGAGGGATTGGCAATAATTCTGCAAGCTCGCCTCTTCCAAAGCTCCAAGGTGAGTTTTGGCGGATCCACCCAAAGATAGCTATAGTACCTACTCCACACACAACCGAACTTGGGCTTGATAAAGTTTGAGAAGCTGTTCCGGTGTGAAGTAATTTCTCACTTTGGCAAGTAGGTATTCCAAGTTTTTTGGCTGCAACTTGGGCTTTGGACTCGATCAATTATACGAAATTGAGATTGGCAGAAATCGATACACCCACTTCAACATTAAAAGACATTAATCACATCTATAATAATAAAGGTAATATAAATAACCTAACAGGAAAGATTGGATCAGTCGTTTGAAAGCTGTACTGCAATTTTTATTACCATGTCGTTGCACTATAAACTTTAGGTACCTGTAATTATTATCTCGTTGAATGTTATTATACAGAAGATATTTTTGAGGTATTTTTATCTGCATATTTGTAGTAAGCTTTTTAATAAATTGTGAATAAATTGTGATTTTTTTTATTTTACATGTCAGGGGCAAATTGTCCTTTTAATTTAAATTATTTTTATAGACTTCAGGAAATAAATATTTTTTTTAATATAAGTATTTAATAAATAGTGTATGTTTGTTACTCTTTCACGCAAATACTACTGAACCGATTACAAAGAAATTTACCGGAACTATGCGGGTTTTTTTTTTTTAAATCGTGGGCCGTGGGCGAAGCCGCGGGTGGAAAGCTAGTAAATAATTATTTTTATTTTAATAGAGTCTTGATTATGAGAAAATGATGTACCAAAAATTAATAGATTTCTTTTTTGTATTTTAAATTATACTATAAAAATAATCAATTAATATAGTTGTGCACAAATTGGCCCACGACAAAAAATGGAGTTTGTCAGTTAATTGTTTTCGGATTATCACATTAACTTAATGTATTCACTTATCAAATTAATTAAATATGTGTTCCTACTTTTTATTATCACATTAATCGATTTTATCGGGTTTTTCTAGTAAATAGCTTACAATATGTTCTGAAACAATTAATTGTAGCAAGATGTTGTTGCATCTGCTTAAAATTAATATTTATAATAAGACTTGCCTGTGATTAACTTCTTCTGCTACGAAGATATAATTCACATGGATCATAGAAACCATCATTAAAGGCAAACATATTAAAATATATTGGTACACTTGAAATTTGCCGAATTTGTCCAATTGTTTATAAACTTCACTGCACGTACCCTCGTTTTGGATACTGGTTGCTGTCATTGTCTTTATAAAATACGTAGGTATAATTATATGATATGTATTTTCTTGTATTTATTATATACGAGTCTGTCACACCCGAATGCTGTTGAACAACTAATTCAGAATAACAACACAGCCTCTTTCAGAATACGAATTCCACGCGCGTACTCTATACAATTAATATGTCTAGTCGTTTTTTATTCAATTCAATGTTCTATAAATTTAAATGAATTAATCACGTTATATAGACGGAATAACCTGGTATTTCTGTCACTTAATATTGGTTTGTAGCAGTTAGTGTGTAGGTACTAAATAGTTTCGCGGAAAAATATAAGTGACTATGAAATATGTGCGAAAACATCTTTTCTGTCACTCTATTGTGCATTTCCATAAAATACTTAGGTACGTATAGAGATAGATATATGAATTTGTTGTATATATGTATCTACCTGATTTACATAAATCAAAATTTCACTTTTATTTTGAATCAATATGTACATTGTACATTAATGAGGCTATAACTTTCAATTTTAACAAATTATCTATTGCTTTTCAGCTTATAAATTACAAATTTTTTTAAATTAAAGAAAAATATACATATTCAAAAAACGTTCTCATTAGAAAATAATAATGTAAAATTATGTTGAAATCAGTGATCAGAATTTTAAATTTTCACACGGTTAATACTTGCCGTTTTCGAAAAATTAAACAATATATTGTGTTGAAAATTGAAATGACCGCCTCCTTGGTACAGTGATTGCCGCGTGAGCGTAGAACCGAGGGATCCTGGGTTCGATTCCCGGTGGAGACGAAGAAAAAAAATGTCTAGGTCTGGTAGGACACAGAAGGCTGATCACCTACTTGTCCCTAGAGAAAATCGATTAGTGAAACAGATGTATATATAATGAGTGCCCTTACCCTACTAGGGGATATGGGATTTCACACTTTTTATTGAAATAAATTCAAAAGCTGCAATTTTGTAGGAAGTCTAAACTCTATCGTCACACCTAAATTATTTCTCAATAGGTGCTATTTAGATTTGATTGTTTATTTGGAAATAAACAACAAAAAATATCTAAGCATATATATCTAAAGGCTTCCAAATATTATGAATTTCAAAGAATAACTAAGTACGACCCCGCTATTGAAAGCGGTTCAACGGAACACAGTGATTTTTTTGTGGTAGGTATCATTCGATGTTAGCCAGAAGGGCTTCGAAGGTTCGCCCTGGTAGCGACATGCGCAAGGGCGTCCCCCCTTGACGGGCATCACGAACCTCGGCTTGGACTGTCGCTTGAGTGGAGGAGGCCGGAAGGGCCCTAGTAGGATGGGAAACACAGTGGAGTTCAGTGGAGTTTCAAGACATATTTTAATTTAAAAAAAGGTCTTAAAATGTATATTTGTACAATTTGCAAGTTATTAATTATATTAACTTATATTTTTTACTTGATAAAAAAGGGAAAATACCTAAGTTGTAGGTACATGGCACATGCACTATACAATCAATATAATAATTGACCTGTTAAATTTTTAAATTATACAAGGACGATTGAGGCCACCAGGATCCCCCAGCCCGATCCCCCAGGGGATCAGATCGCAACTACACTAAACTCGAACTAATGAATCTATTGAACTCTTCATGGAATAAAAAATAATGGTATTATATTATTTATTAGGCCCAAATGACCCAGGTATAAAGTTCATCTTACGTAATGTTTATTGTCTGTCAAGGACACGACATAGATCATTAGATCACGATCATAGTTAATTATTGCAAACAGGAATCTCATATCGATATTTATCAAATACAGTACATATAATAATTATATACACTCGTATATTATGTTAAATGTTATCCTCCTTTTTATATAACATCTAAATTATTTATTCAAGCGTAGTAGCGAGAAAAATAACTACGTCTTATATGTGTATAATTGATTGTATACATGTATGATTGAACAGTAAGACAAAAACTGTTTGTTTATGGTCAAGAATAATAATATAAGTATAAAACTCTACCAAATTATAAATCCACCGATTAAAAGTGGGTTAATTTAGTTAGAGCTTTCCTTTTTAAAAATTAAAAATTTTATTTTTGTAAAAATACACAGAATTTACGTAGTTACCTAGAAGCTAGGCTTCAGTTCCCATATTTATTATGATTGTAAAAACTACCCCGCTTCTCGTGTACGGTGTTAACTCTACATAGGTAGTGCGTTCTCAACACGCATTAATTAATTGCATGCATAATATTTTTATTGTCGTACAATTTATAAAGATATTAATTAGGTATTATCACTGCATTATGACATGAATTCATCCTGAAGACACCTAATGGATAAACAAACATTAGAAGTTTGTTGTGTGTCGTTAATGTACCTACTCGTAGCATCACAACTATTTCATATCTAATCATAACAACTATTTTGTTTACATCAATGCAAAAGTATATTTGATGCTTTTATAGTAGATATAATACGAAAGAGATGTACATCTATGGTGTGCCGGGTGCGGGGCAGTACCAATAGCGCTCTTAAAATGATCGCAGACAGATTCGATTGTGTGTACCTACTTGCACCATTGCGAGCAAGTACACACATCCTATATCAATAAAAATAAAATAAAAATAACTACGTTAAAAACAACCGACTTCAAAAACGGAAAAGTGAAAAATAAAAAAGATTTGATATTATTAATTACTACATACCTATTATTTAGATGTGCTATTTACTAAAAAGGTTTGATGTCGGTGCACGAGTGCTTAGTACCGCATACATTCAATTGGTTGGTACCTACTAGGTAGAAATATAATTTCAACACTTCGATATCTTGATTATAGTGCTATTTACTAAAAAGGTTTGATGTCGGTGCACGAGTGCTTAGTACCGCATACATTCAATTGGTTGGTACCTACTAGGTAGAAATATAATTTCAACACTTCGATATCTTGATTATATCTTACTAGATTCCGCCCACGACTGTGTACGTGCATCCCCGTTTTTCCCCGTTCCCGCAAGAATTTCGGGAAATCCTTTCTTGGAGGATGCCTACGTCCTAACATCTACCTGCATGCCAAATTTCAGCCCGATACGTCCATTGGTTTGGGCTGTGCGTTGATAGATCACTATATCAGTCACCTTTGAGTTTTATACATAAAGTATATAATATAGAGATTTACTGATAAGTAGTAACTAGAATTTGAAGTATGTTGTGTTAAAGGTAAGATCTGTGATGTATAGGTACCTACAATAGTTCATCTACATAACTATTAAAGGATACATAAATTCATATACCGTTTATTCATAGGTACCTGCAACTTTCATACCTGCCTGCATATAGGTAACAAAATGGTAACAAATTTCACAATTTTAGTAAAAGTCAATAAAACCTTAAAACAACGATTACCCAAAAGCGTGTATTTTATTGGTACATGTTCTCGGCCTTGGCCTTATATGCAATTATTTAAACGTTCAGGTATGTATATTGTACATATGAATACTGGTTTCCAGTGAGTAAAAACACATTTAACATAACTAAGGTAGGTGTGTCAATTAACGCCCTCTGTTAAATAACGCCCGAACTTCAAAAAACCCACTTATATTCAATAGACCCGCATCGTACCTCACGCACAAATGAATTGCACCAATAGGAACGCGCCTAGCGCGGTTGCGTAAGTCTGGAGTCGCCATCTTTGCCAGTAGCAGCTTTCGTTTCAAGAGCGTTAGACGTGCACTGGCTGTTATAAAAATTTCTTCTAACGAAACTATAAGTTTTCAGTTGTTTTTGAGTTATTTCTTGGATTATTTTATACTTTGGCTAACCACACTTCATATTCTGTAAATATTTTCAAAATGATTTACTTAATTACTTCAAAATTTAAAAAAAATGTCAATAACGCCCAGTCGCGTAATAACGCCCAGTAAACGGACCTTGGGGCGTTAAATTAGTTTTTTTTTGTTTAAAGTATGGTAGAAGATTACTTATATTAACGTTGATTAGTTAAACTAAAATAAAAAAGTATAAAATCGTTACAACTTGAAGAAACAAGTCACTTTATGTGAGTTACGAATTTTATACTTTTAATACTAAATTTTCTTTCGTGAGCTTCTTTGATTTTTAATAAAGAAATTTTATAACGTGCTTTTTATATTTTACTTAGCAGAAATTCTATAAGAACGTATTTTAGGCAAACACAATTTTCTTTCATAAACGGGCGCTATTTAACACAGTATTTCTATAAACGCCCAAGAAAAGGTTTTTAAAAAGATGTCTTTATGTCATGAAACATAAATAGTTTCACGTTTTAATTGGTATTTTTCGGTTTAGAAAGAAATATCAAACCTACTCGTCGTCTGTTTATGTGCTTTAAAGTAGTTTTAATAAATAAAAAATTAGATTTTTGTTAGGCGGGCGTTAATTACCTCTTTTACCTTATTAAATTATTTTATAAATACTTAGTTCAATTTTATAAGTATTTTAAATTATTCAATACCTACTTTTAAAGTTTTAAGTTAATAATTCATTAGTCGTACCAATAATACGGCCTGAATCAAATACATCATCCACATTTGAATATCAGTTATGGATTATGAATAATTTAAAAAAACCGGCCAAGTGCGAGTCGGGCTCGCGCACAAAGGGTTCCGTAGCAGCAAATATAATAAACTTATTATGTCAATTTATACACCTGGTGAATGGAGCCTAAACTCTCCCGATATTTTGCCTTGTACTTTTATGTATGAATATTAATTTTATATATGTATTTATAAATATTCCGTGCTATAGGCGTGCCCAAATCGGCTTGTGATAACTGAATAAAGAAGTATATACACCAGCTTCACAATTAAAATATTACTTGAAGGTGCGTCTCATTTTTAGGTACAGGTTCAATCAGTTCAGGGTGTTGAAATAATTCTAGCTCACGCGGTCTAAATGATGTGCACCGAAGTAACTTTTCATGAAATGCGCGAACCACATCATCTTGGATATAGTTATTATAATTCAGAATGTAGGAAAACGTATTATCTAAAGTATCCATTGTTAGATGATATACAATAAGCTTTAGAAATTTTAAAAACCTGCTACGAAACACTAAAATTTGCACCAAAAACAAATGAATTTATATTATTAGGGGAATTAATTAGTACGTGACCGGTTTAATAGCACCTATTAAACCAGTATACCTACTTACTTATTTTTTATAATAGGTACAATTCAATATTAATAAATGGGAACGATGAAATTCTCTTAGCGCGCACAAGTGACAACGACGTCTGCCCTCACGTGTCTGCCCGTTCGGGTCGACGCGGTTAGCTATCTTATCCCCGCCCCCGCGCGAGACCAAGCCCCGCAACTCACGCGCTGCAGCGCAGCGAGCGACCGATCTTCTTGAATCGATGTAATAATAATAATCTATAGGATTAACGCGTTTTAAAAATATTGGTTCGATGGATATGTTTAACCTATTATTACTCAACAATCACATTTGTAATATTAAACTTTATCAAATGCACAATGTATTTAAGGTACATTACTGGATAAGGATTAATGGCGTATTGCTTGAATAAGCTAATATTTCTCGTAAAAAGTACCTACATTATAAAGATTTTATATCATCGCGGATTTTTAAAGGTGTACAATACTGTAGTATATTTTTTGATCTATCTTATAAGGTTCAGCCATCGTTTTCAGTGTAAGCACAATAACTTAACCAAAATTACAGTTAAATCAACCTATCTCAAAAACTATAAGAGATACTTTGATCAAACCAAAAATCGTTGAAAGAGTTAATTAGCATGCATCACCTCTATTTTTTTTAGAATTTTATACCCCGTAGTTATAAAAATAGAGGGGGGGGGACATACTTTTTACGACTTTGAGAGCTGATATCTCAAAAACCGTTCACTTTAAGAAAAATGTTTTTTAGAAAACTTTATATCATTTTAAAAGACCTTTCCATTGATACCCCACACGGGTATGTACATCGAAAAAAAAAATTTCATCCCTCAGTTACATGTATGGGGGGCCCCACCCCCAATTCTTTTTTTTACTATTTAGTGTCATATTTTTGTAGCGGTTCATACAACACATATTCCCATCAAATTTCATCACTGTAGTACTTATAGTTTCCGAGTAAATCGGCTGTGACAGACGGACAGACGGACAGACGGACAGACGGACATGACGAAACTATAAGGGTTCCGTTTTTGCCATTTTGGCTACGGAACCCTAAAAATCTACTTACCTCTTGTCCGCGGCATATATATATACATATAGCGCCATCTAACGGAATTTATAAATTTGAGAGCGATTCATAATGGATCTTCACATGGGAATGAAAAGTAGGAATATATAATATAATATAGAAAAAATTGGCTTATATAAATAGCCTCCAATTTTTCTTCAGGCATAACAATCATCCCCCCAACGGTCCAGGCCTTGTCGCGGCGGAGGGGCTCAGTAGCTCAGAGTTATGGCCCTCTGAGTGAAGCGAAATTGGACCAGCGAGGGGCTGAACGGCTGGTTTAGAGTCGGGGAGATTCAACCGGCCCGACGGCCAGGGCTAGGTGTGGCCCAGCGGCCGCTGTGTGCGGCGTGGGATGGCGACCAGAGGTCGTGGCTTGGTGGACCCCGTGTCCACTAGGCAAAGGTGGCGCTGAACGGCAGTTGGGGTTGGAAAGCCTCGACTGACCCGACGGCAGAGGTCCTGTTTGTGGTTCAGAGAGGAGCCGGCTTTTATGCGGCGGTGGATGGCGGCCAGAGGTCGCGGCGCGGCGGGCTCGCCGATTTAGTAAGCCACGCCGTGCAGCGGAGGGCGGGATCCCGACGCGTCATTGTGATGACGCGCGGATACTCCTGCAGAGAGGTGTGGGGCGGCGGCCGCTGTAAAACGGCCGTCTGCCAACTCGTAATCCGGTCCGTGGGGCCGGACCGACGGCCGCCACCTCTGGTGAGGTGGGGGCTGCGAGGTAATCTCTATAAAAGTACGCCGGAGGGTCCCCCGACGTGTATTTCACACATCGGAGGACCTTCCGACGTGCACCCTCCGGCCGGACGGTGATGGAGTCGGGGGTTCGGGGGAACGCGGATGATGGAGCGGGGAAAAATCCATTGTCTGCGCGTTGGTGGCGTAAGCCTTCGTTCCAGCAGCCGCCAGCGAGGGGGGATCTAGTGGTGGGCCTGGAAACGGGCATCTGCTGGGCGGGACACGCGGTAGAGTCGTAACCGTTCCCGCAGTTCCGTCCAAAGCAGCGCGATGGAACAGAGTGGGGTTTTAGTCGGTAGAAATCCGACATAACCACGGCTCCATCCCCGGGAGCCGGGGGTATCTAAGAAGATTTCCCCACTATAAAAAAAAAAAAAAAAGGCATAACAATCATACATAATGGGTATCAGTTACATTCTTATATTAATGCTGTTTATTATTATCATCTCCGTAGTAAACTTCCCAGAAATTATAAACATAAATTAATACTGACTGCTGGAATAAATCTCAACTAAGTCCACCATAGGTTGTTTCTGTTTGGTTATTGTTTTTGTGCACTCAATAATTAAACTATTAAGTATTACTTCACTCAATTATAATATACTGGCTGAATTAAGAACCTCCTCTTTTTTTGAAGTCGGTTATAAAGGAGATTTAAAAGCAATGTAATTATTATCAAAGTTTTGAATGAAATATACAAAAAAAAACTATGTGTGGTTTTATGAAACCACGGTAAAAGTGAAACTTACGATAATTATCGTATTTGTACGATAACTATCGTATGTCACGCGACATGCGCTACACAGACCAAAAAGTTTGAGACGATGTAATAAAAGTTTCACTTTAAAAATAAAACATATTTTTTATTCGTTGTGAAATATAAAAAATAATAATACTTAATATACACAGTTAATATTTAATATACTATGATAATATGAAGTTGACTGTGATTTGAAATTATTACTTTTAAATTAACTCAATTTTTTACTAATATTTAATATTTATTAATTATCAAAAATAAATTAAATACAGCTGTATTATTATTATGTATCATAATACTCGGCTGTATGAGTTTTTAATCTTTGCCTACTCTTGGAGATAAGACAATTATTTATATTTTTGCGTACCTAGTTCATTCTCCCCTATCTCCCTCTACGATTTTTGCTCACTGAGTATTTTTGGCGTCTGTCAAACGTCATGCTCATGCGTCACTGTCATTAGGAAATGGCGGTCAATTGTTGGCGTTAGTGTTTTATGTTTATGTGTGATGTTTTGTTAACATTTTGTTATACGTTTCAAAATGCATATAAAACAGGTAATAAAAGGAATATTTTGTTCTTGAACTTATTTTTTTTGCAACTTACTTTTATATATTCTGTAACAATGTCTATAAATTCCTTACTTTGTTTACTTGTACGTACACCCAACTTTTTACAAATAACGTAAGTAATAACTTTACAGGTGATTATTCAAGGATTTAAAAGTTATCGAGAACAAATTGTTGTTGAACCATTTGACAAAAGACACAATGTAGTCGTTGGTCGAAATGGATCTGGCAAAAGTAACTTCTTCCATGGTAAGTTTGAATTGCTTTCTCTTCTTTGCTCTTATTGTTACGTTAATTTTATTTTGTTCATAAGATATCTTCATATTCCACATTAGTGTACACTTGTCTATTAAGACAAGAGATCTTTTATACCACATAAACTATCAAACTGCTTGATAAATGAGATTTGCCCCACTTTGATCATGACCATCAATCCAGCCATAATGTAGGTAAACCTTTGTTACGTTTTCACATTATAGAAAGAAATACTGTTACACATTAAAACATTTTTTTATATGTTTCTAAAAGTTTATTCAACTTATGCATTTTTAAAATCACTATCCTTAAAACATTGTTTTGTGTTCTACATCAATATTGTTTATTTATATTACAGCTATACAGTTTGTGCTCAGTGATGAGTTTTCCCATCTTCGTCCAGAGCAGCGACTTGCTTTGTTACATGAAGGCACAGGACCCAGGGTGATATCGGCTTTTGTTGAAATTGTATTTGACAATTCAGATAACAGAATTCCGGTATGTACTTTACCAATACTGTTAAGAGAAAAAAAAATTGGTTGTTTGTAAAGTAGGTTTATCATCGAGATGATTACGTGATAACGTCTTATGATGAGATGAGAAGCTCGAGATGAGACGGGAGAGCGGTCCGTCTCTCTCCCGTTATACCTGCGATCGCGCTCGTGAGGTTTTGGTGTGACACAAGTTTCTGAACATGTCACCTGACTAAAACGATTTTTAAGACGTTATCACGTCAAAAATTTTTTTCATTATAAATTGTAAAAATCTATTTTTTTACTGTTTTACATAAAAGTATATTAAGGAATTGATGTGTTTTTAGATTGAGAAGGATGAAATTTTCCTAAGACGAGTCATTGGATCAAAGAAAGATCAATTTTTCCTTAACAAGAAGGTTGTGCCTCGCTCTGAAGTTTTGAACTTGTTGGAAAGTGCTGGTCTATCCAATTCAAATCCATATTATATTGTGAAGCAAGGAAAGGTAAACTTTATTGATATTTCTACTAATTAGTAATTACAACAAACAATTATTATAATGGATTTATGATGATGAATGATGTAAACTTTTTTCTTATTTTAATATTTCACCTCAATGTTTTATTTTATTAATCAGTTTTAATTCATATTAAACTTGAAAAACACTAAGTAAAATTTTACTTGAAGTAAAATTATATGAACATGTTTACTTGAGAATTTTCTAGCTGATAGACATTTTTATTATTAACATTCTATATATTTATTTTATTACACAGATCAACCAAATGGCAGTAGCCCCAGATTCCCACAGACTGAAACTATTGAGAGAAGTTGCCGGAACAAGAGTATATGATGAGCGTAGAGAGGAATCTGTCACTATCCTGAAAGAAACTGTTGGCAAGGTATGTTTATAATATTTAACTTTGTGTGTCAAATTATATTTGATGATATAAAGAGGTCAATGTGACTCATAATCCTTGCACATTCAAAATATATTGTCTTAATAGTAATTATTTTAGGAATATAGGATAATAAATTATAGGATAATAAGAAAAGTGACATTCGTATTGTTTATGAAACACTCCCTTTAAGAACATTTTTACCATTTTTACTTTGCTACAGCATTGCGGAAATTTCAATTAGTTTGTGTCCCTCTACCTTTATCTCGAATTCTTTATTTATTTTATTTTTATTGCCATGGCTAAGTGCACATTTAGATTTATTTTTTCTTATTCACATTTGTTGCATGTATAAAAATGTATGTATCCAAACTGTGGATAATGTTGTTGGTTGGGCAGTTATACCTGTATTTAGTTTAAGTTTTATTGTACCAATTTTTAGTGTAACCACTGATCTGCTGTTTATTATCCCTAATAAAGAAAAATAAAATAAAATCTTTATAGGTGGAAAAAATTAACGATTTTCTGCAAACAATAGAAGAGAGATTGAAGACATTAGAGGAAGAAAAAGAAGAATTGAAGGAGTATCAGAAATGGGACAAAGCTCGGAGAGTTCTGGAGTTTATTATACATGACACTGAGCATAGGGAGAATAAACGGAAACTTGAAGATGTATGTAATTCTTTATACATATTTATCACTAGCTGTGTCCCGCGGTTTCATCCGCATTGCTCCGCTACTGTTGGTTTTAAAGGGCTGATAGACGTACGAACTTTAAAGTCGCGGTTTTAAAGTTCGCGTACTTACTCGGCTCGCGGCGGTGACAGACGTGCGAGCCAAGGCGGGCTTCGAGTAAAATTTCAAACATGTTGGATCGTCAACGAACTTACTCGACGGTTTTTAAGTACGCGTACTTGGGGTGACACACGAGCGAAAAAGGTCGTCGAGCCACAAGTTCGCGTACTTACTCGTACGTCTGTCACCCCTTTTAGCGTGATGATATTGGCCTATAGCCTTCCTCAATAAATAGGCTATCTAACACAGAATTTTTCAAATCGGACCAGTAGTTCCTCGCGTTCAAACAAACAAACTCTTCAGCTTTATAATATTAGTATAGATTTACGATACAAAGAGTTTAGAACATTCAGTTTGTTTTTGACCTTATAAAGTATACTTTTTAATTATATTAAAATGAAAATCTAATTTTAATATTATATGATATACTTATTCTGCTTGGTTATTACTTCCACTTTCCTTGTCTCTATGAAAAATTTGAAAACAGTATTATTTGTAAGATTATCATATTTTATTTTTCTAGTTGCAAAAAATGCGCTCAAACAGTGGCAAAGAACAACAACACTATGCTGACATGGTGCGTGAAGCTCAGGAACATGTCAGAGAATCTAACAGGTATAATTACTCAATTCTTTTGATATATTTGTTGCTGGATTCGTTGAATTATAATCCTGAGTTAAACTCCAACCCCAATAAATGGCTTTTCACTACTATTTTATAATTAATTTAAACTACCTATTGTAGAAAACTTAAAGAAGCTCGCAAAGACGTGGCGGCTGCTCGCGAAGAGAAAGATATATTGTCCACTGAACAACAGCAGTTACTTAGAGAAAAAACTAAATTGGAACTTGGCATTAAAGATCTGACTGACGATGTTGACGGAGATAATAAATCTAAGGTAGGAGGAATATTTTGAAAATTAATATTGCAGTGAGTTGATAGTGGAGTGTTTGCTGCAGTATTTTCTTGGGTTTGATTTTTCGCTAGTATTACGGTGCGGCTATTCAGTACTATTATCGCTGTAAACTGTTGGAAAATAAACGCTTTGGAAATTCTTTAAAAAGTTGACTTATAGGACAACCTTTAGAAAATTTATTCTCCCAAGTATAGGAATTGAAACAAAAAATCTGTTGTCATTGATACACTATAAGAAAAACATACAACCAACATTACAATTTTCTTTATCTTTCGCTAATTACAACTTTATTATAATATCCCCAAAACTAAACAGGAAAGAGCTGAAGCAGAGCTCGAGCGTCTTCGCCAACAGATATCTGAGAAAGAGCGCGAATTGGAAGAACTAAAACCTAAATACGAGGAAATGAAAGCTCGTGAGGAGGAATGTACGCGGGCGTTAGCTCTCAATCAGCAGAAGAGACAGGAGTTGTATGCGAAGCAAGGCAGAGGGACGCAGTTCACTTCCAAACAGGATAGGGATCGGTGGATTGAGAAGGAGCTCAAGTGAGTCTATTAATTGAACATAATAGTATCTACTTGTCCTTGACCAGAGAAAAAATATTGGTCTTTAATACTATCAATTCGATAGGGTTTTTTTAGGTTCTTTCTCGTTATAGCAAAGAATGGGTGAAATAGTGATATAGGCTACTTTCTATCCCCCTATAACATCTCAATCGCATGAAGATCCGATGTAATGCGTATTTGAATCAATCAAAACTTGATAAATTCGGATAGTGTTTCCGCTTTCATGTTTATAAATAATCATTACTTTACAGATCGCTCAACAAGCAAATAAAAGACAAAAAGGACCACGAGATCAAACTACGTGACGATCTACGCCGCGATGCGACCAAACTGACTGAACTAGAGAAACGCATAGAGGAAATGACTAAAGAGATGGAGAGACAACGCGTGGCGATAGATGAGCATAATAAACAGTATTATGAGTGTAAGAAGAGGAAGGACCAGGAACAGAGCACTAGGAAGTGAGTTTATTCAGAAAAAATCATATAAATGAAAAAAAAAAGAGCGTGTGTGCCGAGCACACGTGTCAGAAGTGAAACTTATTTGGCAAGATTCAAAGATAAATCTTCGCGTGACGTGACGGTCTTGCCATGACGTGACCATAAAATTTAACTCTCAATAAGCATAAAGAAGTTTCACTTCATAAAAAAAATTATGACAATTTTTTGTCTTCTCTAAACTTGTAACGGCTGGGTGATATTAAAAATTAAAATAATAGGTTAATTAATATAAAGAACGTTGGTATAATTTTTATAATGAGCTATTGTTATTTTTTACTAGTGAACTGTGGCGTAAAGAAACAACATTGACACAGAATTTGTCGTCATTGAAGGAAGATTTGGCTAAGGCTGATCAAGCTTTGCGATCAATGGCAGGCAAGGTAACATTAATTTCATTTTGCTTAAAGGTGTAACTTACTGTTTAACTAAAGAGTTTCACATATGTGAACTTGATCAAAGTTGTATAGGATAAATTTATGTTGTTTTTTAAAGTGAAACGTTATTACATCGTCTCAAACTTTTTGGTCTGTGTAGCGCATGTCGCGTGACGCACGATACGTACGATAATTATCGTACAAATACGATATTTTTTAGTTAAATGTCTAGTGTGAAAAAAAGTTTCACTTTTACTGTGGTTTCATAAAACCACACAACATTTTTTTAATATTGTTTTGAACATAACTTCTTATTTTACAATTATTCTTTATGGAATGTAATACAGATTAATATAAAAATAAATGTTATTTTAGCCAATTCTCAACGGGCGTGACAGCGTACGAAAAGTTCTTGAAACTTTCCAAGAACGAGGCGGTGAATGGGCGAAAATAGCCACACAATACTATGGGCCTGTTATTGAGAACTTCACTTGTGATAAAACTATTTATACGGCTGTTGAGGTAGGTTATTAATTATATATTTGTATAATATAAAATTTATGTGAAACTAGCGGTCCGCCCCGGCTTCGCCCGTGGTACATATTCACGTTTTCTCTACATAAGAACCATCCTCGAACTTCAAGGAATATTATAAAAAAACGAATTAACGAAATCGGTTAAGCCGTTCTCAAGTTATGCGCTTACCAACACATTTTGGGATTCATTTTTATACTAGCTGTGCCCGCGACTTCGTCCGCGTGGAATAGCGACTGCATAGTAGTTACTACTTTACATACAATTATTTAGTAAACACGTACTACCATAAACAATTCATAGAATTGTTAATAGAATTTATTACTAATCTAAGCTAAAAAACTTACGTACTTTCCGGAAATCCGGGGCATTTTCCGGGGATATCCGGAAAATGCCTGTAAAATATCTGGAAAATCCCCCGGAAAATATGTGAAAATGTCCGGGAAATACCCGGAAAATATCCGGAAAATGCGTGAAAATGTTCGGGAAAAGCGTGGAAAATGTCTGAAAAATCTCCGGAAAATGCCAGGGAAATGTGAGGAAAATGCCTGGGAAATGCCTGGAAAATATCTGGAAAATATCTGGAAAACATCCGGAAAATGCGTGAAATGGTCCGGAAAAGGCGTGGAAAATGCCTGGAAAATCCCCGGAAAATGCGTGAGGAATTGCCCGGAAAATATCCGGAAAATGCGTGAAAATGTCCGGAAAAAGCTTGGAAAATGCCACTTCAAATTTGCGAAGTAATTAAAGCAGACAACCAAAAAAAGAAAAAGAAAGCTAAAATCTTTCATATTAAATGTATATGGGATATTCATATTTCATATTATGCACTTAATGTATGGGGGGGTTTAAAGATATTTTTTTTATATTTCTCGATTTATTTAAAAAAAATGATTACGGCCATTATTAGGTTAAGTACTTTCGATATCAGTTTAAAGTTTTTTGTTATCTGTAATACTTACAAAAAAAAATCGCCTGTGCACACTGAACGATTACACCTTGTACATGAATGCCTTAGCAAAATATGTTCGCCGTGATTATTTAAATGATCATAATTTTTTTTATTAATGAACCAATTGACATGAATTAAACACTAAATGACAAAAAAAATTAACTACAGTTTTGGGTTCGGGATCAATTTAATAATAACACCTGCTAATATTTTTTTACATATTTTCATTGTATAAAATCGTAACATAATTTCCTTTATGTATTGTTCTATTAACACATAGATAATATCTTCCCAAGGTACTAAATTTTAATAAAAAAGTTGTTTTTGTTATTTATATCTAAAAAAGAGTATTTATATTAGAAAGAAATAAACAAAAAAAAATTTAAGTTTTATGGAAGCTGAATGTAATGCAAATGGGCAAATATAAAAGTAAAATTAGGTATTTAAAATAAATAAATGAAACAACTACCAATTACAGAAAAACTTCTTTTTCGGTTGAAAATTGCTGGATCATGAGTATGTATAATTCTTTATCTCTTACCTTGGGCAGTCTGGAAGAGATCGCTAGTAAGCGATAAGACCGCCTTATGTACATACCGTGTTAATCAATTTGGTATGATTGTAAATATTTTACTTGGTGTGGTACCACACACACCAATTGATAAATAATATGTACTCTGATCCCAGTACGATCTGTACCGCGATAGCCATAACGATAATAAAACAATCAGATGACAGTAAAGCACGATTAAAAATCATACTTGTACAGTAGTTGTGAGTGCAATATTTACGTTTCAAAATAACATTTTTTTTTTTACTAAAACGTAGGTAGATTCTCACGCACGCACGGTGATACGTGGTTGGCTGCCCCTTTTCTCATTCCCGAAAAATATCCTCTAAAATTACCCAAGATTCTTCCAATGATTGTACCATACGTTGGAAATTTACTTTAGTCAACAATTGACCACGCGCCAGGATACTTATTTCTACTACATCCTCATGCAAATCGTTAATTTTTATGAACATTGAATCTGTAAATAAAAAAAATGAAAAGATTACTTTACCTAATTTTATTAAAAAGCTACTAACAAATAAAATTATATAAAGAACTAAAGTGACCTTCTTTGGGCGTCTTGTAAAAGTTACACATAAAAATAAAATTTCATCATTTTCTTATTTTGTCGTAACTTCAATTCTAATTAAAAACATGAGTCTAACTATATAATTAATTAATAAAGAAATAATTAATTATAAAAGCTACAACTTAACTTACCTTTTGTTGGAACGCAAGAAGGATTTTTTAAAATGTCACAATTAACTGATAGTAGTGTCTTGTGACATCAAATAATAAACATCTACCCTCACTTGTAAAATTTTATTTAGTATATTCACATAAAATATAAGCACCTGAAGTGGACTCTGGGAAGACATGGGTTAAAAAGTTAAATAAATAAGTACAATTAAAAACCCCACCAATATCATATTATTTAATTTTTAATTATAAATTTGCAAGAAACGTTAAACATGTAAATTGATTTGATTTTAATGAAGTCTCATAGATGGCGCTGTTTCAAATTTGTCTTTATACTACCATGGACGAATATAATCTACTAAGATTCATTAAACTGTTTCTCTGCCAAAATTACGTAAATGACGTAGTTTTTATAGTGTAAAGCTAGATAATAGCGTGGCTTACCCAAAAACAACATTTAAACATGAGTCTTTAGATTGTACGCTGTGTAATACACGGAATACGTTAGAAAAATAAAGGTTCACAGCTCCTCCCCCGGAGGTGATAGCATGATAATGTGTATATAAAAGCCTCACCCGACCTGTTAGTAATATTCATGCAAAATTTGAAGTCAATCTATGCGGTACTTTTCGAGATTAGCTCGGACAAATATACAGACAAACAGACAAACAGACAAACCGACAAACAGACAAACAGACAAAAATTCTAAAAACTATGTTTTTGGCTTCTATATCGATTATAGATCATGGATTATGTATTCTTTTAAAAAAATATTCAATGTACAGTTTTGACTTTCCTACGATTTTATTATATGTATAGATTATAAAGATTGTATGTGCGTTGCCAAAAAACTTACTTTGGCACATTAAAAAAATAAGGTAATTATGCTTTAACTTGAGCGACATGCGCATATGGAAATTGCTGTTTTTTTTTTGCATAAAGGATTTTTAATTTTTCTCATTTGTAATTATGAAGAATGTTGCCGTATTTTTTCATTCAGTAACCCATTTAAAATTCTCAACATATTTCTTAGGTACATAATTCTCTTATTATATTTTATACAGGTAACAGCAGGTAACAGGTTATTCCATCACATAGTTGAGTCAGACACAGTCGGTACTAAGATATTGAAAGAGATGAACAGACAAAATCTTCCCGGAGAAGTCACTTTCATGCCTCTGAACAGACTGCAAGTTAGGGATATGATATATCCTAATGATAATGTGAGTATTATTTAACTTAGTAATCCAATACTTTATAATAAATTTAAAAATGTTTTACTATACAATATTATATTTATAGTATGTATTGAAATTTATCTCTTTAAACTTCTAGAACCTCTATATGAATAATATTCACCTAAAATGAAATATAATACATATTTAACTACCTTCCAAATACTTGAATTTTCTACTGGAGGGTAGCGTAACAAATGGCTTTAAACGATATTCCCAAGCATAAAACAGTTCAAATATAAAGTCACTCAGTATATCAAGTGATAATAACGATAAAAAATTATTAACTATTTTATATTAACCATATTTTTTTTATAACAGAACGCAATAGCCATGGTGCAAAAACTTAAATACGATCCGAAATACGCAAAAGCCATGAAATACATATTTGGTAAAACCCTCATATGCAGAAATTTGGAGTGCGCTACAGAATTGGGGAAACAATATCATTTGGATTGTGTCACTTTAGAGGGAGATCAAGTAAGTAATCCATATGAGAAATTAATTAAATTGTTACACATCTTTCTTTTTTGCAGGAATATACTTTAAATAAACGTGATATATCATTTGGTTTATTTTAACTTAAACAATTATTCTATTCAATTACGTAATTACGCATTTAAAATCAGCCCAAAAAGTGAATAATAATGTTGAATATTCTTAAAAATTCCTAATAGTAAAAATACTTTATTCTATTATTTTTTTTTTTTGTCGTTGTGATTTGCAGTCAGTCGCATAACTATAAGCAGATGAGGTGTCTGCGCGAGATTATGCTATACTCAGTATATATGTCGTGGTCATATCGTAGATTTGATCATTTCATGATATGAGTGGCCATTTCACGAAATGGTCGCATATCGTGAAATGGCCAATTTAGTTTGGCCACATCATGATGTGGTTTGGGCAGATCAATGATAAGAAATCGTTTCACGATATAGCCAATTATCGCATGGTTTTTTCATGAAATGATCAAAATTATTTGATCATATCGTAAAATAGTTACATTAATCGTTGGTGGAGGCGCTGCAAGCTCTGTGTTTATGTGATAAGATGGCGGCCGCTGGCGAAAATTAAATTATTCGCAGTTAAAAACTTCATAATTCGTTTAATAACAATATTATGAAGAAAGTCATAGCAAAGAATTTACGACGAAGAGGTACGAGTACTATGGAAAATGTGGATATCTTATATGTATTTAAGAAAAAATGTGACTTAAATAAAATAATTTAAGAAACTACTACTATATTATTATAATTGTTTGTTTTTTAAAAAGCGATCCGCTTCTGGCACACGCCGGCCGCTGCCGCGGCACGCTCGCTTTGCTCGCTCGGCTCGTGCGTTGTTTATCAAAGTCTAACCTAACCTAACCTAACTGTTTTCTATTGCAAAAACGATTCGCTTCTGGCATTCGCCGGCCGCTGCCGCGGCACTAACTTAAATGACATTAAACAAGTTTTTAGAATATAGTTATCCTGAAATTTTTTAATATTTAAAGTATGGACTCTTTATATTTTATACGATCTGGCCAAATGTGGATGACCAAATCGTGAAACGTTGACGATTTAACGATCTGATCAAACTATGTTGGCCATTTCACGATATGCGACCATTTCGTGAAATGGCCACTCATATCATGAAATGATCAAATCTACGATATGACCACGACATATATAATATTACAGTATAGTATACTGTAATATTATTCATTTATTTGCGTTTATTCTCAAGTTACAATTATAACTAATTTATTTCTTTCCAGGTATCATCAAAAGGTTCGCTCACAGGTGGTTATTTCAACCAATCCCGTTCTCGATTGGAAATGCAGAAAACTCGTTCGGAACTGATGGAACAAATAACTACCTTGGAACAAGAACTCAGTACTTTGAGACAGGAGTTGAATAAAACGGAGACAAGTATAAATAGTATTGTGTCTGAGATGCAGAGGACGGAGACTAAACAGGGGAAAGCTAAGTAAGTAATAACTTGCCTAATGTTTTTTATGTATTTATTTATATGATATGTTTATGGTACAACTATATTTTGATATCTAACATTACTAAAACAGCAAAAATATCACTTAAAATGATAAAGATAATTCTACATTTTTGGTAGGCTAACAGCGCTGTTTGTGAGTCACACGATTTTTAATTGAGTAATAGATCCTACCTTCTCACAAATACTCCAAAAGGTTTGACCGATTTTAGCATCGACAGAGTGGTTTTGGTGTAAATAAAACTATCTTCAAAGTACAAACTTACATACACACTTTCAGATTTACGAAATCAATCACAATACTCTTACATAATTATTCACATAGATCTCTTTTTACAGGGATATCTTCGACAAAGTGAAAGCTGACATTCGTCTAATGAAAGAAGAATTAGGTTCCATAGAACGTTTCCGCGGACCTAAAGAACGGTCTCTAGCTCAGTGCAGATCTAGTTTGGAAGCTATGCAAGCTACTAAAGAAGGCTTGGAGTCTGAATTACACCAGGTTAGTTTCGTTTGTATTATTGTTTTTATTTTGAGTTTAATAAAGTACCTACTTGACACATAATCATGCTCAAAAGTTGTCCGAAACAAAACACTGCCTACGCATCTAATAGGCAGAGTTTTTTATTAATGAGAGTGTACAAAATTACTAGGTTACAATTTGACCTGTATATAGTTAAAGTAAAATAAATAAATTTCAATCATAAAATACCTACTGTTATTAAAAAAACAATAATTATTTTTATTTCTTTATATTTGACGAATACTTGGTACTCGAATAATTTTTGAAAATAAATCAAAATTTAAAAAACATAATACAAATCCTTAACCAAGTTATCCTAACCCACAGGAACTAATGGAGCAACTATCGACAGCGGATCAAGGTAAAGTGGACGAGTTGAACGACGCCATTCGACGACTCACACAAGAGAACAAGGAAGCTTTCAGCCAGAGAATGAATTTAGAGGCCACTAAGAACAAACTTGAGAATCTACTCACTAATAATTTGATTCGGTATGTTGGCACATTTTATATTTTCATCTAGAACGAAACGTTTGTCCACTATAGACGTAAAATAAACAACTATACTCACAATCACGGTCAAAAACCTCACAAACGAAACTCTTAACGCCTTCGCGTTAATTAAGCTGAGTTTTTAAATTGACTTTGAACGTTACTGCCATGTAATTAGGTTTTAATTTGAATGCTAGTTTAAATCTTATCTTTATAAGTTAATTTTGTCTTATACTTTTTGACGCCCTTTAAGTTGACGATTTGTGGGTCTAGTTGTCTATAGTACGTCAATGTTACCTACTATATTAAATAAATATACCAATGAAATAAAAATATATGATGAATCTCTCAAACAGACGTAAAGACGAACTGGTACAAGCGCTCCAAGAAATATCAGTAGAGGATCGCAAACGTCGACTACAAAACAGTAAATCGGATCTGAACGCAGCGGAGAAACGGATCAAGCAAATTAACAAAGAGCTAGAGGAAGTTGAAAGGAAAGTACAAGCCGCTGTGAAAAATGAAAAAGCACTGAAACTTGAGTTGGATAAATGGAGGAATAAGGTAATTTTGAAGTTAAATGAGTATTATATAGAAAGCAAACTGACTTTATATTCATGTGAACCATTTTGCAAGAATTTTTGTAGTGTCGTTTTATCTTTGAATCTTGCCAAAGAAGTTTTGACTTCTGACACGTGTGCTCGGTACACACGCTCTTTTTTATTTGTAGGCTTTTAGGTATAATTATAAATATGAAAAAATGTCGAACAAAAGTTGAAATAATATTGGTCAAAAATAAATTGTCGCTCTTATTTATTTATAAAGAATTTAATCAAATCACTACTTAATATAGATGAAGTTGGTTACTAAATAAATTTCTATACGTTATCACGTATCCTCTTTGTTAAATTCATTAATATTTCAGGAAAAAGAAGCGCAAGACAAAATGGAGGAAGACGCGAAGGGCCTAGAAAAGATGGCGTCCAAGGAAGTGTTGTTGCAGGAAAAGATACAAGAATCGTTGGACAAAATAGCCGCTCTTGGCACACTGTCTAATGCGCCGGAATTACACGCTAAATATGAGAAAATGTCCCTTAAACAGGTGATTTTTTTCCCTTTAAATGTAGTTCTAGGTGTTTAAAATCACAGAACTAGTATAGAAAATATTTCGTTTTAAATCAGTTTGTAATGTTTGAAACATACTCAAGACATTTCTTGTTGAAGTAAGAATAAGTGAAAGCAAATAAAAAAAATCTTTGATTGTATTCACAATCTTATGTATAATTCATAAATGTTCATTCATATTATGTTTGTTAATTAACATGTTCTAATTTCGAAACGAGGTTATCGATGCTACTAGTAAAACCTAAGATAAAAATGTGTTTTTTTATTTATTTTTGTATATTTCATGTCTTCATGTACATAGCTATAATTTTTTTACTTTATTACAACATTAAGTAGACAATTATTTTAATTAAATTCACATAATTGTTCCAATTTAGCTCTTCAAAGAATTGGAGAAAGCGAACCAGCATTTGAAAAAGTACAACCATGTCAACAAAAAGGCTTTGGACCAGTTCATAAGCTTCTCTGAACAAAAGGAGAAATTGTACAAGAGAAAGGAAGAACTTGATGTTGGGTAAAGTTTATTTATTACTATAGTTTGACATTATTTGGAAACTAAATTTAAATCCAATGAATTGACTCTAAATGAGAAAAGTCTAATCTTTTCGGTGGGATAAATGCACATTCTTAATAAATCTGTACTGAGATTCAAACCTTGAATATATCCATTATATTTCTCTCTATGCAGCAGCCACCTTTAATTATTGTGCATTACAAGTTTTTAATTTCCATTGTTATTCACAGTTGCATTACTTTCAAATTTCCATATATTATAAAGGATTTTCATGTACACTTCATCTCTTGCAATACTTGCGTACATGTAATCAAAATGATTAAAATTATTCATGTTATACTTTGCAAGCACGTTTGGTAAACTTTCACTTAGAGTATTAACATCGATTGGATGCGATAATTTATCATTGTGACTATAAAACAACACAATAGGAACTTTTACATTACTCAAAGTATAGTCCGGAGGGACAGTCGTTCCATATCTTCCCATATTTTGTTCCCCATAATCAAATCTACGAAAATGTCCCGAATTTATTAGTTGTCCATAATGAATTAACTGTAATGTAGAGGAAGTAGTTGGACAATGTCCAAAAATTATGGGCATAAAACTCTTCTGAATCAGACCATTATCGGCACCAATAAATATAGTCAAAACGTTTCCACAATTCGAAGATAATAAACCACAGAGACTAGATATCCACTTCAAAAAACTCGTACTAGGCGTGTATACATCATAAATAGAGGAAAAAGAAACAAAAACCTTCGAAATGTATCTTAATAGTGGGTTGTCAATATTTTTCATCCACGCCACTGGTGCCAGAGCAAACATCATTCTAATCTTCTCATTATATTCTGGTTTCATCGCGTTCATAACGTAGAAAGCCGTCGTACCTTGTGAATGACCTACATAGTATAGATCATTTGACTCAGTTACATTTAAAATATAATCAATTGTAGCTGGTAAATCGTACAATCCAATCTCTTCCCACGTGAAATTCCAATACTTTTGATCTGTGTTGTTTAATTCAATGTGTGATAAAGAGTATTTATTTCCTCTCGCGTTTCCCAACCAGACGTCGAATCCTTGATCAGCTAAAATATGCCCTAAAGAGTTTCCGGGGCCTTGTAATATCCAACAGTCTGCTGAATCTAGGATGCCGTGCATTAGAAGTATTGGTATACCGCTCTCTTTATTATTTCCAAATCTGTGGACTGATAATTTGTAGCCATCTTCAGTTGGCACTTCGTGCTTTTCCAAGTTATATTTGTATTTCAAGGCCAGTTCTTGTATGTTAAGATTGGCGTCATCCTTATTAACAATTTTCGACTGGTCGTTGTCTAAAAAGTTTGTTATTATGTCAAACAATTTTAACGATTGCGTATTCCGTATTAATATTATAACAACACTTGCTAATAGAAAGTGTCTCAAATACATTTTGCCAGTAAAACAAATCAGTAACTTCATTTAAATAGTTTTTATCGTAATGTACGAGACATTCTTTATCTCTAGGAAATACCGCTAACGCTAATTATTATTATCGCTGGTGGTAATTCCTTAAGTGATGTAAAAAAGTAAACCATACATTTTACTTCTATGCTTTTTTTTATCTATAATAGTACTATATATCCGTAATTTGTCTATTGTATTAGCATTAAAACCCACTAGTTGTTTTAATTTCAGTGTGCTATCTGACTAAATATAATATACTAGTTCGATCCCGAGGCTTCACACTCGTGATACCCATATAAAAAGCAGTTTATTCAGAGCTTTATCTCCGTTTCAAATTTCGAATAGATCTGATAAGCTGTTTCTATGTGAAAGAGAAGCAAACATTCATACATTCTTACAAACTTTCGCGTTCCTAACATTAGTAGATTTTATCGTTTAATTACTTTTTTCGACTCAATTTAATGGTCTAAAAATCCTTGTTTTTTAATTTTCAGTGGTGAAAAGATTCGCGAATTGATCGAAGCCCTGGAACACCGTAAGCTAGAGGCTATCCAGTTCACATTCAAGCAAGTGAGCAAGAATTTCACGGAGGTGTTCAAGAAACTCGTGCCTCAGGGACGCGGGTCGCTTATTATGCGTGTGGCCGCTGATGACCCTAATGATGTTGCACCAGACGTGAGTACCATTATTTTTAAGTAAAAATTTAAAAAAATACTTCAAGTTTCAAAAAGAGTTTTTGACGTGACAACGTCTTATAATTCGATAAAACCGGCTGCACGCACGAAAAACCATGACTCATGCGGCGTTACCTCGCTCTGACTCATCTGAGGCGTTCCATGTAAGGCTTGAAGTGCGAGCGAGAGCGCGGAACGAGCGACAAAGAAGCACAATCGGACGTTGTCACGTTCAATTATTATTATCGTCAGTAAACCGACTTTACAGACAACCAATTTTTTCTTTAATACGAGTCATTTTTAAAGAATATAATATTTTTGAAAAAACTTAAAACTGAAAGAGTAGCTTAAATTCAGTTGCTCTGGCGGGATTCGATGGCTCTGGAGTAGCCGAGAGAGTTTTAAGTTTAAATCTAAAAAAAATACTTCAAATTTTGAAAAAAAAATAAAGATAAATTTTTACAAGAAAACAATTGAAATAACATAGAACTATAGTAGAATAAATTCGATTGCTCTGGCGGGATTACGAATGGCTGAGGTCAGGCGTCCGCGTCGTCCCGATCAAAGCGAAAGACGCGGATTCGAATCCTAATATTATGTTAATATTATAAATTTTTAACGAATAGAAAAAAATTGATCACGAGGCGGGATTCGCGTTCATTTGAATGTTGTAAATGTTGTAAAATTAATTATTATATCTACACTAATAATATTATAAAAAGGAAAACTTTGTTTGTTTGATTGTAATGAATAGGCTCATAAACTACTGGACCGATTTTGATGAAATTTGGTAAAATCTTTAGACCCTGAGAAACAACAGGCTACTTTTTATTGCGAAATATACCACGGGCGAAGCTGGGCGGAGTGTAATCATTGAGATAATATTACTACGTATGGAGGAGACACCACGAATAAAATCTGTGCGCGGCGCGCGGCGGCGCGGGGCGCATTTTTTTGCTCTATGTTTTAAAAATTATTATCTAGTTAGGTACTTACCGATGAAAAGTTATTCCTTTGCACTTTTCCGTATTATTTGTGCAATATCGTAACACACACGAAGGCATACATATTTGATGCGTTTCACTTTAAAACAAATAAAAAATGAGCGTGCAGTTAAGCCATATGGCTTATGTTGAGCGGAACATAAGTGATGTAGGCGGTGTCGTCTCCATATGTATATCTCAATGAGTATAATCATCAAAATATGAGATCACTACTTAGTGATAAGGCCGCCAAGTTAGTTGTACTCTGTTTTTAGCTGTAAGTAATTCTAAGGTTTTCCTGTTTGTGCAACAAATAAAGTGTTAAATCTACATCTACACTAATATTATAGAGAGGAAAACTTTGTTTGTTTGTTTGATTAATGAATAGGCTCATAAACTACTGGACCGATTTTAAAAATTCTTTCACCATTCGAAAGCTACATTATCCACGAGTTACATAGGCTAGGTTTTATTCCGGAAATCCCACGGGAACGGGAACTATGCGGGTTTTCCTTTGAAAACGCGGGCGAAGCCGCAGGCGGAAAACTAGTAAATAAATAAATATACAGTACTCCAAAAGTGATAATGCGCATAGAAATTTTCATCACAGTTCGGTAACTGTCATATTCCCGGAGCGTCCGAAGATGATATGTATAATGTATATAGAGTGGTTAAATGCATTTTCTTCATGCATAATTTAGTAAAATTTGTTGAGGCAAATGATTTTCTTTCTTTCTTTCTAAATACATTTTGGAAACGACAATTAGCGAAGATTTGCATGCGCATTATTAATTTTGGAGTACTGTATTATGTAAATTGTGACATTGCAGCGCGCGAACGCGGAGCAGTTCTCGGGCGTGGGCATCCGCGTGTCGTTCACGGGCGGCGAGGGCGACATGCGCGAGATGAACCAGCTGTCCGGCGGGCAGAAGTCGCTCGTGGCGCTAGCGCTCATCTTCGCCATACAGAAGTGCGACCCCGCGCCCTTCTACCTGTTCGACGAGATCGACCAGGTCAGTGACGTCACGGCACGTGATACCACACAATATAAGTACTAAAGTAAGGCCAACGAGAAGCGAAACAAAAGGTCAGTCACCTAAAAAACAACTGTGGCGTTGACAATCTAATATCTATCTCTTTCCATCTTGTGCCTTTGTCGTAATGTCTCGTTCTCCCGGCAAAAACATAACAACGTCAAGACGGATTCGCCATCATTCGGGCGGCCATTTTATTATTCTTATTATATTTTATGATTCAGAAAATTATTATTATTCGCGTTATTTAATTTAAATCTACATTATGCAATAATTCAATTAATGATAAAATTTATAAAAATAGACTATCCTTTTTGGTATTATTACAATTTGCCGGATATTTTTTAAAACTATATAAATCCAACTTTCAAAAAGTTACGCACCCCTGCAATTCCCAATGACCTTGCATGTATTTTGTTTACATTTGGTATCGCTTCTCGTTGGCCGTACTTTACGTACAGAAGGTTCACTCCCTAATATAAGTCAACTTTAGGCATAAAATATAATAGCTAGGCTATATAAGTATATAGGCTATAATAGCTCAGGGTTCTTATTATCATTATTTTTTAAATATTTTCGACTGTTAGTTGAAATCCAAATACAAACATAATAACAACTAACCTTGACTTAACTCTACATAATTATAATCGTCATTAGCCTTAAAAATGATATCGCCGGATTGCGTATATTTTTCCTGTTATCGGTTACCTGGTTTTGTGTTTAAATTATACAGTTTCACTGAGAAATAAAATATTATGTCAAGATATTAGACAAAATCTTTAAATTACTTTAATAAAACTCTTATCTATATAGAATACAATAATAAAACAGAGAAAAGAGTAACTGAGGTATGTGTAATATTAAACTATTCCTTTTAAAAAGGGAAACCATGTTATGATATATAAAGCAAAATTAATAACGTAGTATAATTTTGTAGCTTCATTGTCGATGGAATAAAATAATAAAATAATAATGGAATAAAATAATATGTCTTTTTACATTGTTTTGTAGTAATCACTGCCAAATTACTTTACCTAATACATAATAAGAAAATTGTAAACTAATGAGTGCTTGAATACTTCCTCATGAATTATTATACTCGACCCATTATAATAAATACATGTACATAATGTAATGAAACATCATAATTCAGATTAAGTACAAATAAACAACGAAGATAATTATATTGTGTCTACTTTATTTTTGAACAATTGGATGTTCATTTTATTGCATACAGCATAAAACTGACGATTATTAAAATAATTAATTGATTTGATTCCAATGCCAGCATTCAGAATTCAGTTAAAATAAATAAAACCCTCATTTTACGTTATAAATAATCTTAAATCTAAAATTACAGGCCCTCGACGCACAGCACCGTAAAGCAATAGCCAACATGATCCACGAACTATCGTCAAGTGCTCAATTTATCACTACCACCTTCAGACCGGAGTTACTAGAACACGCACACAAGTTCTACGGAGTTAAGTTCCGGAACAAAGTGTCGCACGTTGAGTGCGTGACACAGGAAGAGGCGAGGGACTTTGTGGAAGATAGCGCTACACATGCGTAGATTTATTGAAATTAAATGTATTTTCTATTAAACGCTATTGTTTACTTAATTACCTTATAATATATAGTAATAAGAAAACAAGTGTTAAAACGCGTCAAGTTCCGGAACAAAGTGTCGCACGTTGAGTGCGTGACGCAGGAACGGACGAGGGACTTGGTGGAAGACAGCGCTACTCATGCGTAGATTGTTTAAATAAAGTCTATTTTTATAATTTGTTATTGTTTACTTAACACAATTCCCTGATAATATAAAGTAATAAAAAGACAAGAGTTAACACGCGTAAAGTTCCGGTACAAAGTGACGCATGAAGAGGCGAGGTACTTTGTGGAAGATAGCGCTAATCATGCGAAGATTGTTTACGTTTTGTTTAAGTTTATTTTTGTAATATGTTATTGTTTACTTCACATAATTCTCTAATAATTGATATAATAGGCAGTTCTAAGGTTGCTGGCCACAACTGACGGTAAGGGCCGGCGCCCACTGCCGGCACGGCATGGCAGGGCAGAGGTTTTTATTACTAATGAAGTTATTTTGAATCTTATTTCAATCAGTTTAGAATTCAAGTTACTTTATGACGATGCCGCGACGTGTTGCAGGACGCTGCAGCATGACCCGGCACACCGCGGGATGCGGCGGCATGACGTGTCTTGTTGTTTCATTCCAAGGGATGCCGCGGCGCGCAATTGCATCCCGCGACGCGTATGCGTCACTTTGGGGTCGAGGAATTATGATTGCTAGCTAGTTGAAATAAGGTTGAAACTTATGTAGCATTAGTGGGGCTTTTAGCAGGATGTCACGACATGCCACTGAATGCCGCGGGATGACGCAGCACGCCGCGGGATGCCACTGTACGTCGCGGGATGCCATTGCACGCCGCGGGATGCCATGCCGTGCCGTGCCGACAGTGGGCGCCGGCCCTTAGGAGAGGCCTACGTCCAGCAGTGGACATCGAAAGGCTGATGATGATGATGATGCAGTTCTAAGATAAAAAGAGTTGAAACACATCAAGTTCCGGAACAAAGTGACGCAGGAAGAGGCGAGGAACTTTGAAAGACACATGCGTAGATTTACTGAAATAAAATTTTATTTTTGTACATAATGTGTTAAGTATTGTATCATTATTTCTTTGGTGAGAATCCCTAGTAATAAATTATTATGAGCGAACAAGATTCTATAGATGTTTAGTTAAACAAGGTGTTTGACGTCGAATGCGTGACGCGGGAGGTAAGGCAGTATATGGATAATGGACGACACGCGTGAGTTGATTGTTTAATATAAATTATAACTAAGTATGTATTTTTTAATATTAATATAATTATGGACTTGAATATATTAGATATTATTTATTAAACTAGTTATTTTGTAATAAAAAACGAAACAACGCGTCTTCAGTAGTTGTCACACATGAAGACGCATCACGCAAAACACTTCATGGAAGATAGAGCGTCCGTAAAAACTTAAATCTACTTATACGAATATAAATTAACTAAATTAAGTATAAGTTTTATTTATCGTACTTCTTTTAAAAAAATAGTTTATGCAGAGTTTGCACAAATGGTTTTAATTTTTGAAACATGAACAATTTTTTTAATCGCGAATTTTTTTTTGTAACGTATTTATATTGTATTATGTATACAATCACATATCATATATTATGATTATAAGATTTGATATGTTATAGGTGTAAAGAAAAGAATGTTTAAATAACTGACTTGTTATATTTAACTTAATATTAACTTAAATCTACGATGTAGGCGCGGCTGTAGTCGTAGTGGCCGGACACCTCGAAGAACGAAGCAGTGAGACAGCTAGAATAAAAATAAAAATCAAATTACTAACATATCTCGCTCGCCTTCTAAAACAAGGATAATAAAAAACAGGTCCTAAAACAAGTCTAACTGGATATAGAGTTCAATTGCATTTTGATATAGGTTTATTATATTCATAGTGTTACCCGATCGCGATGCAGCTTTTTTTCGTTGTTTTATGTTTTACCTTTTTTTTGAGACAAACAATTTTTTTTGGACTGAATAAATTCACATTTATATTTTCAACATTTCACGTAGTTAGTAGTTATTTACATTTCAATACTATAGGTACCATACCATATCACATACAATACCTACCTACATCATCTAAAGTACAGATTAGTTTAACCATTATGTACATTTAATTAGCCAGTTTGCCTGTCTTTTGGAATTTCGTTATTTCATCTTCCAAAACATAATAAATTAAAGAAATAATATTCAAGGAAAAAACACATTATAAAAACATGATATTGAAGCCAATTATAATATAGATTATAGAGCTTAATAACTTTATAGTCGTCTCAACGAATGTTTATAAACAATGTTTTCCTCAAAGGTGATAACGTAGCATATATTTATTAATGCCAGTTAAAATAAATAAGCGTAAGTTTATTAATTATACACAATTATGATACTAATAGATGTGTTTGGAGTAACCGCTCGTGATATTTTCCCCCAAGTTTTCCTGTTTCATACAATACACTAATTAAAATAAGCCCCGACTAAAACGATTGTAAAACACATAATATGAGGCTCAATTATGACCAAGCGCGGATCCAGGGGGGGGGTCATGGGGTCATGACCCCCCCCTGGCTAATTTAATGATTATCTTTTTTAAATTTACAACTTAATACTGTTCAACATGATGTTTTTATTGACTTTTGAGACATAAAAGTAATATAAAACAATTAGGTAAATCAATTACAAACGGAAGAGAATATAACAAAAATTAGAGGAAAAGTTAATTAGGGTCGACCTGTGGTCGTGATTCAAGGGCAAAAAACAGGTTTATCGATTTTTGAAAAAACCTATAACTGCGGAATAAAGTTATAAGTAGTAGGTTATTAATTTTTTTACTACAACTTTTGCACACTTTTCACACAAAACCTCAAATATCGAAATATCCCAGTTCGTGATAAGACATAAAATACTAAATAGCAATTTTTTTTTAATAAACAATAGAAAATTACGACAAAAAAATCGGCCAAGTGTGAATCGGACTCGCACACCGAGGGCTCCGAGCAAACCTATTTTTTAATAGGTTGTATCTTACAATTTTATTTAAAGGAATTTTTTCTTTATCTTGTGCTATAAGTCGTTGCTTTTATCCAAATTTCAAGATTGTGTTCACGGGAAGTACCTTGTAGGTTTGTTGTTGTAGTCATGAAATGTAGTACAATGTAACATCTTATAACGCAGACTAGCTAGCCCGCGGCTTCGCCCGCTTTGTCTAAACCCTTATAAAATATATACTAATTAATACTATTCCTCTTGAATCACTCTATCTTTAAAAAAACCGCATAAAAATTCGTTGCGTAGTTTTAAAGATTTAATCATACAAAGGGACATAGGCACAGAGAAAACGACTTTGTTTACTAATTGCGAAAAACATGAATTTTTACTTAGATTATTATAAAAAAAAATATTAAATAAAATTTTAAACTTACAACCCTGTTACTCATGAACGCTTACATGTATTAAATTGATATTCATGCCAAAAACTCAAGTCTATGATACCTTTAAGCTATAATAAAATCAAACTTCTATGTCAACGAATCAGAAGATACAGCCGTAAATGCCGAAAAATTTCGCAAATTTCGACATTCGCAAGGGTATCAAAACTCAAAACCTACAGGGTACTTTCCGTAAACTCAGAATCTTGAAATTCGGTACGAAGTAACATCTTATAGTACAGATACAGGAATAATTGTAAAAAATATATATTTTTTAATTAAATATATATCTTGAAAGACCAAGACCCTTTTTCTCAGGAACGCGTGGAGGTATCAATCTGAAATTTATACCGAATAATCAAATCTACGGTTCCTTAAAGCTGTGAAAAAATCAAACTTATATGCAGCCGTTTATGCTGAAAATTATCGCAAATTTCGACATTATCGGCAAGGGAATCAAAACCTATATTGTACTACTTCCCGTGAACACAGTCTTGAAATTTGGTTAGAAGCAATGTCAGCACAAATGGAGGAAAAATTGCTAAAACATACATTTCATGCTTATCAACATTCTCAAGTGTCACCAGGAATCAAAACCTACAGGGTACTTCCCGTGAACACAGAATCTTGATATTTTGTAGAAAGTTACGTCTTTTATCACAGATAAAGGAAAATTTGCAAAAAGCATAAATTTAAAATTAAAAATGTTTGTACGGAACTCTTGGTTCGCGAATCCGACTCGCACTTGACCGTTTTTTTTTTTAATCTACGTATCAATTAAATTATCAAAATATAGCTTTTGTAAATTGACCACGACTATGTGACCCCCCCCTGGCACTAAAGCTGGATCCGCCCTTGATTATGACACGACATTAAAATAATAATACTTTGTGGCAAGTCTTGTCTAAGATGTATAAGCTACCTACAGCTGTTTGTCTTGTTTGAAAATCTACGTATTTGATCCTCTACTCTTATCAGGAAAGAAAATAGCTAACGAGTAACGACGGTTAAAATAATTAAAAAAAAATAAACTTGCGATACTTACTAACTCCACACAATTGTGCACAAGAGAGCCTGCCAGGATTGTCGTAGGTTTGGCCGTTAGATCCACAGACTGGGTTGTATTCAGCTGTTACTGGGCAGGTTAGCAAACAGTTCTGTATTTCTGGAGATTGGGTTGTTACTCTGAAATCGTGAGGCATTCATCAATTATTAAATTTAGCGTTTATTCGGTTGTACCAATATTTACACGATAGCTAATACCGAACATGTCATACGGATTTTCCCCGCGTGTGTCCAAACCACATTTACGCTGAGGTCAACAAAAGAAGATTACCTAAGGTGAATCTTGTAGAGTCAAGGTTAAAAATGTATTATCATTATTTATCACAGTTGTCGTTTAGCAACTCAAAAACTAGTTAGTTACATAAATAAAAACAGAATTCATAAACAATTTTGATATCTTGTAAATAAACTATTAACTGTTTGATAAAAGTTGATCATAGATCAACTTTTATCGGTTTTTTTTTAGATTTTTAACACTTCGTTCAGGACTCGGTATCGAATAAAATTTAAGATATTATTATTGTTAGTATATTTATTTTTGCAACCATACATACCATCTCCACCTAGTTATATTATTGAATTTATTAAATAGAAATAGGAATAATAGGTACCTGGTACATAAGTTAGGCTACCAAGTACGAATTGAGAATTTACATTTTTAAAACGTTTGACAAAAATGCTTACCCGTTACTTGGGGCTTGAGTGGTTGGAGGCTGTGTAGGAACATTCGGTCTCGTGTTTGGTATGTTATTTTGATTCATGTTTGGCCTGTTATTTTGGTTCATGTTGGGCCAGTTTTGATTCATATTCGGCCTGTTATTTTGGTTCATGTTGGGCCAGTTTTGATTCATATTCGGCCTGTTGTTTTGATTCATGTTTGGCCAATTTTGATTCTGGTTAGGATAAAAGTTGGGATTGAATTGGTTGTTTGGTCTCCTCCATGGATCAAAGTCGGGCCTGTTCCAGCCGTACCTGTCTTCGAGATCCTCTTCACTCGAATCAGCTTGACGTCTGAATCTGACGCCGCATGCTGCGTAGCTGACCACAGCTGCGGAATTTAAATATTTTTTATATCTTATTGAACTAAATGGAGTATAAATTGTTATCTCGTACTTTATAGTGCTTGGACACCTAAATACAGCCTATACACCTAGACCAAGCCTCAATACAGATATCTTTAAAATAAAAATAAACTCCAGGAAACATCCAAACTTACGAACTAGTAAATTATGTAGGTATATTATATTATGCTTATAAATGAAATTGTACCAGTAGTTAGTTCATTGCCATATAACAAGGTAAGATTTTTTGGATTGGTCCTTTAGAATGATATGTAAATTATGAATAAATTGTCTTAATTTGTATGTAAATGTTTATTATATTCAAAAGCGAAATGATGGCATATGTTTTTTAAGTTATTTAACCTGCAGGGGTCCTAACTCCTGTAGAGATACCTAATATGCTCTCTAGGTAATAACTTGTGTTTCTTTTTGTGTGAATTGTTTTTTTTGTGTTGCCTCTTAAATAAGCTTAGATAATAGTTTACACTGTAGACTACATAAATCGGAAATTGCGAAAATGTAGTTATTATTATGACCATTTGTATAATATAACCTGTATTATGTTTACTTTACATAACAATTCCAATTTGAATAATTATTATTATTGTCTACTAACTACTTTATAAAGAAACAAAGAATTATTCAAACAATAAATTAACATCTTAGTGTATAGAAATTATTAGAAAATGCTATAATTATTAATTCATAAATTATCTAAATATTTATGATTAATATAAGTATGATATATATACTCTATATTATGTACTCACCAAGTAATATTAAAACTTGTAATTTATCCATATTATAGTTACACAAATTTAATAAATGAATTAATCGTTCAGCGGTCAGACGCGGTACTGATGTCAACTAGCCTCTACTGTGTTTATAAATGAATCTTGTCTCGACATTTTACTCCTCCGAATGAACCTTGTTTATCGTGCTAGTGACGTATTTTTATCGATAACTATTTTACTCTATAAAAAAGTGTTGACTGGGATTGGGGACATTATATTAACATCATCCACACGACCACATCATCATTATTATTTATTTATTGAAATTATTATTACAAATTATTACTTACAATAACTTATGTCTAAGTCCCACAAAACTGCACATGCAGTTTGTCTGTGGGATCTTTTGGAACGTCACCTATGGAACGGGTTCACTAATGGGGGGTTGATGACATTTTATAACTAAATAAATCATCATCTGCTTGTTGGTACTTAGGTAGTTACTTGTACAGTTAAATACTAAAAACCAAAGTTTCTTTTACATTAACCACATTTTCAAATTGAACAGTAAAACTTATAAGAAGACAAATGAATTAAATTAACGTCCATCAAAACAAATACTTACGTAGTTTAAATCTTAGATAGGTACATTTTATATAACAAACTTTAAACTATTGTACCTAGGTACAATCATGCAACAAAGTCAATAAGCATCGATATTTATAAATAGGTTTCCACAACACTATTCTTCAGAGATCAAGAGACAAACCTATAACGTAAATTCCCGTATGTAGATATTTCTTAGTTATCCTGTTTGTAAAAGGGGTTTGAACCAGGGTTTTCAAAATGCATAGTTTTAACGGAACATCGTTTAAAAGTAACTTTTTCGTAAAAGCTTCAACTAAAAATAAAGTTATAGGATGACAATACATCGTGTTTCATATCGTGCTTGTTAGCTGTTGTGTGATGTGCTTACAAATTTTCCGAATAAATAATACCTACCTAATTCAAATTGGTACAAAAGAAATCCTGTATACTTACCAAAATTCAAGTTATATAGAGCTGTATTCAGAAAATAATTGATGTGTTATTGAACTCCGTACCTAATAGGTAGGTAGGTATAATACAAATTTAAAAAGGCGGTCGATGACTATGGGCCTTACATACATTAATCATCGAAACAGTGGAATCCTGTATTGTATTGTATCTTTTAAGTAAGCATAATAATTTGGAAATGGTAAATATTTGTTCTTATTATCGGTACCTATCCAACCTTTAATTTAGAAATATTTAACTAACCTAATACAACCATCTGTAAAAATTTAGCAAGTCGAAATTCAAGCAATTTCTAAGGTTGCAATGTTTTGTCTATATATTTTCTCGTGTATTTTTAGTTATGATATCCTGATCTGAAATTAAAATATTCTAAGTCTACTCACTAGGTACTATTTCTATTATCACCTCAATTTTACTACTTGGTTGCATATTTTCATTAAAAATCATTGAGATACATCGACGATGTTGCTTTATTAGTGTCCTGATATGATTACAATAATTATAATATTATACCATTTAATAATTATTATTTTATAATCTAGTTTCTTTGTTTTCGAATACTACTTGCGCGTAATTTGCTATTGCTTATCGATAGGCGAAAAAAAAAACATACAGTACTTAGGTAAAAAATACCTACTGATAGTAAGCTTTGCCCGGCGATTTCTAATTTACTGTAACTTGTATTAGAGCCCGAGACAAATACTTTCATCCACTTTTTACTTAAACCTCTTTTCCAATGTATGGTAATACAATACAATATACAATAAACGACTATGGCCAACTTATCAAATGATCTAAGATGGCCAACGTTGTTTCCTGAAATTTCAATATCAATAAAAAAAATCCAAATCTGTGCTGACTGCTGAGGATTAGCCGTGACTGATTTAGCGTAAAAGGCAGGCAGACAGTTTTTATAATATTATGTATAAATAGTTGTGTTTGTATTTTGTTCAGCATATTAATATGTACTTAGTAAGTACTATTTAAATAAAACAAAGTTAAAATAATATCAAACAAATTCCCACGACATGATACATTTCAAAATGAGCAAAACCAAGGTTGTTGGTTCTTGGGAAATTCTATGATCTAGCTAGTAGCTGCTGACGTGTTGTATGATTGCGTCGTAGTAATAATACACCTGATGCACCTCGGTAACTGAAGTACTTACCTACGTCATTCTTACTATGACCATTATGACTTACAACATAATAATTAATTATTATCTACTAACTATCCACCCTGGTTTCTCATGCTAACTTCTCGACGTAGATGCTTGCGTTGATTTTCGCGAGCATTCATTTTTATTATATTTTGCGTCATTTCGGTAAGTTTTTGTATTTACATCCTATTATATGGTACAACATAGGGTTATCAACCTGAAATGCTTGAGGAAATAAAGTCATTTAATTTGATTTGTACTATACACTATACTGTACCTTTCCGCAAATTGCAATCCACCTCAAAAATCCCTCAATAGAAAGCCAGATGATGCGCAAATTACGATTTTAAGATTAATAAGCACATTTTGAAGATTATATTAATCAGTTAAAGTTAACTACATCCAAAATGGTGATAAGATAACAATTCCCTAACTTTCTATATATTTTGTAAGTGAACATACCGTAATTCGGTTCGTGAAATACAGATAAGAACCGAGCCAACTCACAGTAGTTACTAAAGCTTTGATAAACTTCAAAGAATTTCACGTTTTTCTCATTAAATAGCAGTTGCATCTATTCGCTAAAACAATAACGTAGGCATGAAATAAAAACTTCCATATCTTTAATCGTTCAGTTACAAAAAACTGAGAAATGGTTGTATTCAAAAATTACGCCTATCAAAAACATCGATTGAATTTACAAACACAAACAATAAATATTGACCGTCAATTAACAATCGTGGAAAGAATACTCATTAGTCGCTCATATGAAAGGCACTGTTGTTATCGGTTGTACGTCCTCCGGCCGTGGCAAAGGTTATCAGTGGCACACCACTACCACATCCCCCCTTTCGTCCATCCCAAAGCGCGCACGGAACGCTACTGATACAGTTAACCAATAAATCCCTCTCAAACAACATTGCGGTGTATTCGAATATCGAATAAAATTTAAATCACCGTTCTCTTTTTTTTTCTACATCGTTCTATAGACTATAGAAATAAGAAAAGACAATAGAGTTAGTTAAAGACTGTGTGTGAATAGACAATTGTGTAACGGTTGCTTTTGGACGGTATTTAGTGGAAATGAAAAGCTGGAGGGCATTTTTGTGCATAATAATACTCGTTGGTGAGTCAATAGTTTTTAGAGGTGCATTTGTTTCGACTTCAGTGACTACATACATGTTTTTCTTTTAAAAGTTAGGGTAGATTTGGAAATAGGGTTACAATATTACCACAAAAAAATTTAAGTTTTCTATGGTAATTTCTAATATTCATTCATACAAATACATTAGTATATAGGTACAGAGTATAATTTAAAACTTTATATAATTTTCTTTATGCTTCCTAAATACATTCTGAAGTAAACCGCATACAAGGATGGGCGTGGTAATCAACTGGTCAAAGTAACTTCGTAACATTCGTAACAAAACTTCCAAAACGCATATTAATTAAACTTATCTGCTATGATAAGTACCAATTAGTGTCCCTTTATCAGCACAACGATGTATACAAAGGCAAACACACGCAGCTGTAATGTTAGACCGTATGGCGACTTGCTCCTAGGGTTATCGGGCAACACTGCCGAGAGGTACTACCTCTACATTATGCGTGCGATACGATGAATTTGGTTGTATTTTTTTGGTAATGTAGGTACCACAGATTACTTAATAGTTACTTCGTAAATTGTACAGAAAAATATTGTAAACAATGGGATCAATCTCAGATTGCCGATAATGTTTTACCGTTTTTATGTGACATTTATTTAAATTTTCCATTGATTTTGACATAGATAATAAAATATCTAATATATACCTACTTGTTGAAATTATCTCAGTAAAGTAATTAACCTATGTATAAGCTTTAGTTACCTAACATAGTAAAAATGTACCTTTAGCTCTACAAAACACTGGCGTACCTATTGATGCATCATGCATGCCACCAAATATAATATATCTATTGAGATACATTTGTTGATTAAAAATGTTTATCGTATATGATGGAAAATTATTACAGCACTTTGGCTAAAGCCATGTAATCAAATGGAAACTTCCTCATGAATCACCAGGAAACAAGATAAATTTTATTCCCACGCTACATTCACACAGTAGTATTAAACAAAGTATGATTTCAATAGCTCTAATTTTATCAAACTCACTTTTTTTTTCTATCGTACCTACATAATTATTATTATAATAATTGACGACATAAAAGCGAGCAAGAGCCAAGAGGCCTTCATTGCCTCTACAAATGTTCATGGGTCAAGAAACCACCAAAGGCTCTTTAGCCTTCCATACGATATTTTTCAATTTTTTATTTCCTTTTGAGTTATGAGACTGTGTGATTTTTGCATTTCACTATCTGCATGGAAAATAAATATAGTGTGGGTAGTATGAATCGTAGACTTAAATTTGGCAAAATAAAGCAGTGGGTAAAGCATAACTAATTCATTCCATTCCATTTCTGAAAAAAACCTTTATATTACTATCTTTGTATAGCACCTTGTGCAGTATGCGTAACAAAGTGCGTAATGAACATTAATAAAATAAACATAATATTCTAGCTATTAGATAGCACATCTATTCTATATATACATATAATAAATCTGTAGAAGGGTCAATTCTGTACATTGAAAATATTGAAAAAATAAATAGCAGGGGGTGTTACTGGATCGATACCAAACCCAAATATGTGATTAAAAAATTTTTTGTCTGTCTGTCTGTCTATCTGTCTGTCTGTCTATCTGTCTGTCTGTCTGTATGTTCAGGCATCACGTGAAAACTAACGGTTCGATTTCGATGAAACTGGGTATAATTATACCTTATTATCCTGGGCGTAAAATAGGATATTTTTTATCCTGGAAAAATACGTAGAAAAAAAATTAATCCTAATTTTTCAGTTTTATCCATAGACGTTGTTGTGTAGAACCGCGAACACACGTTGCGTATTATTATAGGCCTAGCCGTATTTGGGTCCAATAGATATTTATAAGATGTCATTGTCAGAGTTACTCAAAATGGAGAAATAAAACATCCACGCGAAGACCGACATCCGCGCAGACGGAGTCGCGGGCGGAAGCTAGTACGTAATATATCCATTATCTAAGTCTAAAGAAACTTCGATCTTCTGAATAACCTTTATATCGCTCTTTGAACGTATTTACATTTCACTGATTCAAGCAGAGATTATTGGATTAATTACCTACCTTCTACGTAATTTTATTAAACTCATTTTCACGTAATCGGATATTAATATATTCACTTTCGTTACATGATTTCTCGGATTTGATTTCCCCAGTGAGAAAGAAAGAAAAGTTGAATAAAAGAAAGAAAGAAAGAAAATACATTTAATCACAAATACCTACAACATTTTAGCTTACAACTAATATATTTTAAGAACAATAGAAAATAAAAAATAAATATTACATCAGATATATTCTAGTATTTGGTCAGTATTTGTGATAAGGTGGACTACTCAGCATTTGCCTCTCCGTATAAAAATGCAACTATTAGACAAACCTTAAATCAATATTTTAATGTAGAGTCCTTACGCTTCTGAAAATGGATTGCCATCGTTATAGGCTAGGAAATAAGTTAAGAATTGGTGAACAGAGTAAAGAAAAGAATTCCCCACTGATGGTACAGAACTTATTTTATAAGATTCTACTAAATAACTTAGCATTTCACGCCGATTTCTATCGAAGTCTGTGTGAGTATCTTCGCTGGTGCGAGCTGGCCAATTTCTAGCCTTTTAGAAAATATACCTATGATCAACATTCAACACACATTAAAAATACGAAATTCCTATAAAATCTTGAACAGGCATACCTGATGGCTGATAATGCCGTTACCTAACAAAAAAAGTTTACTATACGAAGAAAGATAAAATATATTTTTCCATTTGTAGCAATTGTTTACAAAGTATCAAGTATGTATTATCTAATCAATATTAACTTGTAAAACAAAACTGTGCCTATCTAATTGATGCATTCGGCATTGCAATTGGTCATCTATAAATGCGTAATATGGATGAGATCACAGGAAAAGTTTCGGAGAACAAATATTATTGATTAGATTATAGAGGGTCACACGAAGTCGGCGACAAAACAATAATGGAATAAAACAAACACAATCAACATTGTTTGTGTTCTAATTATTTTATCGGTGTAGGTATGTAGTTTGACTTGCAGATTTCTACGTAAAATCATATGGAGTGTAGATTTTCTGACTATCACTTGATACAATAGCGTTTTAGAATGAAGGAATGATAATGATGAAGAAAATAGGTATGATGCGAGAAGTTGGTCTTCTATATTTACAAAAATTTATAGTTTTTCGTGATTGATTTTAAATTAGAATCTTTATTATCATAAATAGTGTTGCCCAAATTCAGTCTTGGTCTTGCGTCTTGCGTTTTTGCAAGACCAAGACCAAGAACAAGACCGCGTATTTTTAGCAAGACCAAGACCAAGACTGACCGTGCAAGACTTGAGCAAGAACAAGACATAGCCTGCAAGACTCTTGCGTCTTGCAGCTAGGACTTAGCGCTATTTCACTGAGTAGTTAGGTGTAACAGTTCGGTGTATAAATAGGTAGGTACGCTTAGGAATTCTATGAGACGCAAAAAACTGTATCAAAGAATATGAAAAACTGGACCTATGCGCATTACTAGTTATTTATTAATCTGCTTGATCTTTACTATGGCTATGTTAATTCAAGCTCACAATGTTCCAATTCTAATACGTTTTTCTAAGATTTAAAGTAAACTTTAATAAATAGTAATAGACTAATAGGTAATTGCAAGACTTGCAAGACTCTTGCTGCAAGACCAAGACCAAGACCAAGACTGGGAGCGCAAGACCAAGACCAAGACCAAGACTAGGTGTATTGGCGCAAGACCAAGACCAAGACCAAGACCAGATGTATTGGCGCAAGACCAAGACCAAGACTGGCTAAGTCTCGTCTTGTTCTTGCATTTGGGCAACACTAATCATAAACGACTCCTAATATTAATCCAGTTTAGAATTTTATAATTCATCATCATATCTTAAATCTTTATTACAATTTAAGTGTCTTTATTTATATAATTTTTTCAATTCAAGTCCTTCAGAATTATGCTAGATATGTGTTATCGATACACTACACAACAAATTGCACGTTGCTTTGACACAAAATCTCAACTTCCAGCATTGCACGAAGCGTCCACCGCGCGGCTGCCCGTCCTCAGGCCGATATACATAAGAGATGACAACGAAATCCAAGTGGACCCAGAAGTCCGTATACCGGCGGAGCTAGTCCGCGCGCGGGTGCGGGAGGGGGTGCCGCCGCCGCTGTGCGCGGGCCGCTGCGCCGCGCCGCGCGCCGGCCCGGTCTGCGCCTTCGACGCGGCGGGCACAGCGCGAACCTTTGCCACATTGTGCGAATTGGAAGCGGTCTCGTGCCGTGAAAGTACATGTAAGTTTACGAATGAACTATTTATATGGGTATTGGAACGGATAAGTTGTATGAAAGACTCCGAAGATGCTCTGAAACATTGAAAAAAAAATGCACTGTCTCGAGTAAAAGTAACGCTGGAGATGTAATTTGGCAAATTCAATTCATTAAGAACTACGAAAGAATGATCTACGCCTGTTTACACTAAAAGAATTTGACATAGTGGGGTTAGAATGAGCATTCGCTCGTTTGATGCAAATGCACCGTAATGCAGGAAGATCGATAAACTACAACCACCAACGATGTTGGGTAGGACAAGATATGAGTGGAGACTAATTATTTAGAGTTCCATTGTATCATAATCATGTAAATAAACTTTCATCTGTCCATAAATATGTTTATGAGTGACTAGTGACTACTGCATCTGCATCGGTATATGAATGAAACAAATATATATTTTACATAATGCATTTTTCGTAAAATAGGTACATACTACATACCTATATATATTTAATTCAGGTGGTGTTATTTAAGCATATACTTTTTCTTGGAACTTTTACAGCATTCCTTAGTAAAATGGAAGCCTTAAGAAGTTTCGTATATTTTTTCCTCAAGTTCTTAATTTTATTATTCTTCCTTCTTAACTTTTTGCGGCATTTTTCAAGTTCGTTTTTCATTCCAACATTTTGAGGTGTTTCCAACATTGACTCTATATCAAGAGAAGTATCAGGAGATTCGACTTTCTTTTTATCCTTAACCGGTATGGCAATCTGTAAGCAACATCAAAATGATAAGAATATAACACCAATAATACCAGCATAATAAACTACTATACTAAATAAAACTTCCAGTGGTTCATGCAGTAGGTACAGTTAGTTACATACATTTATCATGAAAAACATACAAAATACATACAATTACGTATTTGACAAAATGCTCTTCTAATCTCGCAAGTTTCTTACCAATATGCTAGGAACAGCCGTTTTCCTAATACGTTTTATGCCCTGTGAAGTGACATACATGTCTTTGTCCAAAAAATGCTCAGAACAAACGACGCTTGAACTATTCGGCTTAAAATTCTCTTCACACCTTTGTTGACCGACGATTGTTGTCCATTCTGCACATTTTATTGGGTCACGAGGAAAACTAAAAGATGAAAAGTTTTTAATGTAACTTTGCACCAAAGGGTGTTTTTCCACCAGAGAAGTGCGAGGATGCGTAGCGAGGGAAGTGTTTGCAAATAAACAATACTATTGCTTCAAACGCTAAATGAAGCAATATGATTGGTTCTTTCAATAATTTCCATTTTATAATCAATAATTAAAAGCCTTTCTTACCGAAAATACGATATGCCATCCTTTTTTAATATTTTTGAAGTAATATTTTTACAATTTTTCAAAGAACATTTCGGCATATTTGCCGCCGTGCTGTGCGACCAGACACGAGCGACACTCAATCACTCAAAGACTACCCGAAAAGAGCGCACATAATATTAGAACGTTGCGCTCATTTTACTCGGACGGACGTTGAGTCTTGAATGTGCATAGCTATTGGTTTTGTAACACGCTTTTATTAAACCTGTAACCAACTCCTTTAAATCGATTTTGACCCACCCTTCACAGATTCAAACTTGATAAACCTAACTAAAATCCTTATTTCATAGTCTTGGTTGCATAAAGAAGAAATATAACAAATAAGATCTTGGCAAATATGAATTATTGATTGATCTTTAATAAAATTTACGGGTGAATTTTGATGAAAAAGTTAAACAAAAGATGGAACATTTCTAAAGGACTGAAGGCTTTTTTTCGTGAATGAACTTGAAAGTGCAGAAAAATTCAGAGTTGGCGGAAAGAAATTCCAAATAACATCCCTAAGCTAATAATATATATGTACATACATTACCGTTAGTACATTACCGTCAATGCCTTTTTCTTTATTTTATCATATAGAAGCTTAATATAGCACCAAGTATCTCCACTGGCATAAATCATCGGCCATCAAATAACTATATTTAGACCAAAAGATAAATGTAACCTATATTTAGGAGACAATTCCATAAATACATATTTTATTGGTCTCGATAATATCTAAGTATATTTCCTCAATAAATCAGATATGGTTAAATTGTAAATTATAAATCATTGTAATAATGAAAAATAATTTTCTTAGATTCTTTAAGAATAATAAATAATATTAATATAATATAATATTGAACAAGACGCAGCGTTTTGTTTATTTTTAGGGGTATAAAAATATTAAAATAAATTGTCATTATTTTAAGTACAACAAATCCAAAATATATTTTAAGATCATAGATAAAAGGCATGTTAGCAAGCAATGCATCAGCTAGCTGCTTGCTAGCATCAGAAAAATCGATAGGTTCCCAGCTCTCTTACAGATACCAACCAAATTATAGTCCGCGAATATTATAGTCCACGGAACACACTAGAATAAAAATAGGAACATAATATTTACTACCTACATAATAATGGGTTATCTTAAATGCGCATATGCGTTAACACATGCTTAACACAAACTCACGGATAAGTTATCTTCAAAGATAAAAGGGGAGGCGGGTACTTAGCCTACACATTTGTAAATACTATACTATATTGGGGATAAGGTATTGGGTATATATTATGTACCCATGTGTACCCATATTTTAAACATTGACTTTAAAAAATAGAACACTATCAGATCAATTTCTATTCCATTTTGGTAGTAGTATTGAGCAATATTTGATGAAAAAAGTGGGATCTGCAATTGCACATTACAAAATTTCCTAAAATCTGTAAAAAATTGATCTTCCGAAATATTTAAAATGATGTTATTCTTGTTTTTAATTAATATTTAACTTTTTCAGATTATGCCATCACGAGTCTTGGAGAGTGTTGATTATTTACTAAATTTAATCAACTGCAAGAACATGACATTCTTCGTCCATCAAAATCATATTTATAGATACCTAAGTAATAATTTAATACAGCCATCATTTGGCTATAGGTACTTATTAGCAATTCATGCCAAAATTAATCATGTAAGTAAGTAATTTGTAAAGCAACGTTTGCAGTAAGAAGATATTTTTTTTAAAATACCTTATTTTCATTAGATGTTTTGTGTAGAGCTACCGTATTGATATATATGTATAATATTTTACCATGTAAACCTGTGCCATTTCAACGTACCTAAGTATTTTTATATAGCTTCTTACTATTCTAATTAAAATTTTAGATTAAAAAAAAATATGATATTATTAGATAGATATCGTTCTACCAACTATATATACCTTTCATAATTAAAATTAAATATCTTATAGCTTACAGTAAGTAATTCCATTTGTACCTAATTTTATATAACTTCATGCGATAATTCTCATTTTGTGAAATCAAAAAGTATTTATTAATTATGTATTATTTCGGCCTATTGAAAGTTCCTAAATTTAAGTGTTTTTAACTATGTGTTTATTATTATTGTCTGTCTTAAAAGTGTAGTATTAAGATACAATCTAGAGTAAGTAAATCCCGTTATTTATTGTACTAAGTATAAAGATCAATGGATTGTATCGCGACACCAGTTAGTGTATGAGATTTCAATAAAACTTTTTGCTAAATTATTGTATTACTTATTAGCCTACTAGATGTTCATCGTTCCTCCTATATTTAAAAAAAAAAGACGGGTTGCACTCCGGGAGTGCCGGCAGAAGTGAAAACTTGATTATTAACGTTCAGCATGTTTGATATTTTGGAATGGTATACGTCTTACGCATGGAATATAAGGGCTAAAAAAAAAGTCCGTCTTACGCTTTTTCGATCAGGCCACGTGTCCTGACGCGAGTTTAAGATTTTATACCCAACGCCGCTAAAGAAGTTTTCACTTCAAAAATCACATAAGGCGTTAATAGGGGCTAGCGACCTTGGCGACGATTTACTAGGCGGAATCGGGGGACCGGCGCGAATCTATCGTAGTAAAAGTACGTATAAAAATTATTTAAAAATATATTTGGATATTGAATCAAAATTTAAAACAACCATGCCCTGTGTTTCAATTTCATAAACACACTGTAAAAACACTACAATAATTGACATTATACTGACTTAGCGTTTTGGTTTAAAGTACAAAAATCGACCTCAGTTCATGATTTTTTTCCAAAAAACCTGATTGTAAAATAAACAAATTAAAACAACCATGCCCTTTATCATATTCGAAACTTTAATATACATTTTTTTAGTGTGTAAAGAATCTAAGAAGATAAACGGTTATAACTAGAGTTAATTTTCGGTATCAAAAGGGGATTCTACCCGATTCAGGCCTTAAGTTTAAAGGTGTTGTCACTGAAAAATATACAAATTATCTCTGAAAAATAAATCTCATTAAAAAAATCAGTCGTCTATTATTGATCGGCGCCAAGCAGTCTTAAATGACATTGTTGTTGTTTATGTCTTCAACTCTACCAATAACGAATATGATCTAATTCTCTTATCAAAAGTATGACACTGTTATCATTTTAATTATATTATTTACATTATCACTCAGATCAGGATGTTTTTACAGCAAGTATCTTAACTTGACTCATTATTATATGAGTGCATCTTGTTTAGATGAAACAAACAAAGTACTTATTACTTTAATATTTTCTTTTATTTTTTATTTGAGATGAATTTTTGTTAATCGTTCTTTAAAGAGTAATAACTGCCTAACAAAAAAAGAGCCCCAAGAAACAGCCTTTTGTATATTGTAAAATTTTATATACCTATAAATAACTAAGTAACTACGTACTTATATATTGTTTTAAAAAAAATTGTTTGATGATATCAGAATACTTGGCACTGGCCTCTGTCCGTATCTATCTTTTCTATGCATCTAAGTATATTATGTTCTCTGCAATGTCCCTGCAGTAAATATTTTTGGCTATGCTCTTTTCCTACTTATTTAGGCAATTTTGTTATTTTCATATAGCCTAAGCTTGGAATGTATAATTCGATACCTTCATTAGCTTCAGCTCAAGCCATAGCCAAATGAGAAAATATCAGTTTAGATATTTCTTACACATTTATCTAAGAATGAATAATATCTACTGCATTAATATGAAGTTTGTAATTTGTAAAATCTCAATTAAATCTAATTGAGATTTTACAATCTTATTTCGATGGCAATAAGAAAACAAAATAAAACTTAAATCATTTTAATATTTCCACAAATGAAAAATAAAATCATTACATGAAAGCTTGCAATTGAAAAAATACAGTTTATTCACCGGTTCTTAGTTCACACAAAAATTACTATTTTCTACAAAAAAATGTGAGTATTTCAAGCGAGTAATTTGCCGTGCGGTTTCTTGGTGATGAAATTATGAGAGACGAATACCGTCGGATCCTTTGCATTCACCCTTGCTGATCTTCTGCAGACCTGGAATGATACACAAAAAATCATAAAAAATGTGAAAATAAATTAAATTATTGCTACTTTTTGTGTATGATCAAAGAAAAAATTGTTTTTGTTTTTCTATTTATGGTCAATATTTTATTTTATTTGTTCAAGCCAATCTGCGGATCAGGCGCGGGTGTACAGACTACAGAGTAACTTTAGTTGGCTTATGAATGAATGAATGAATGAAAACGCTTTATTGTACACCATTACAAACAGGAAAAGACATACATATACAGAAGAGAGACATGCACAAATGGCGGCCTTATGGCTTTAGTAGCCATCTCTTCCAGGCAACCAAACACAAGATAAAAAACCAAAATCATGACAGAGGGTGGTGGTAAAGCTGTATTAGATTGGTAATTAAAAAACAAATTCAAAAAAAAAAACAATATACCTACATTAACATACACATACATAAGTACATAAAAATTATTATAAATAAAAACATACATACACACATACATATATACATAAAGCATATATTAAATAAATATCGTATTAAAAATATATAGGTACCTAAATACAATAAGTTATCACTTTTTAATGTAATGTTTATTCAGTAAACGTTTGAAAGTCTCGAAAGTTTGAGCTTTTCTAATTGTGACAGGGAGATCATTCCACAGTTTAATAGCTTATTAAACTCGGCTGTGATTACCAAACATTATTTTGATAAAAACATGTTTGAGGGAGTCGCTAAACACTTAATTGTGTTATTAAATTGTAAAATAAACAAATTAAAACAACCATGCCCTTTATCATATATTCGAAACTATAATATACATTTTTTTAGATATGTACATAAAGAATCTAAGAAGAAAAACGGTTATAACTAGAGTTAATTTTCGGTATCAAAAGGGGATTCTACCTGATACAGGCCTTAAGTCATTTTATAAAAATACTGCTCTTACGCCATGTGACGTGATGTAATGCTATGATGGTTTGTAGTCATATTATGTGTTGTGGTGAGATGTTGACCCGCAATGAGTGTATTAAAATAAGTATGAAAGAAGGTGTTCCTCAGTAGTGGTTCCCCTGTATATTAAATGATTTATTACATTTTAGAAAAGTTCTTTAATATCGCATAGACCGATAGAGTAATTGCTTCTTCCACTAAAATGTTTTCAATTCGTTAGCGAGCCGCAAGTGCCAAAATTCTGCCAAGTTTTTGCCCAAGAGTATATAATATTCTTTATTAGGTAGTAAAAATTGCATTTCTTGCGTAGCTCAATTGAACGGAGTCGAACGAGAAATGTTGTTTTTTCAACAGAGCCTTTGAATATTTTGGTTATAATATTTTAAGTTAAAATATTTTATGTGGAGAATTTGAAAAAAATGTTCTAAGGTCAAGGGAAAAATAACGAAGAAATACAATAACTTGGAAGAAACTTTAACCGAAAACGATAATACTATACTATAATAATAATCATAACTCAGTAAACAAAGACACAGGTACAGTCATAATGCATGATCTAGATTAACCCATTTGTAAGGTTTATATTGAAATCAAGGTAACATGAATCACCACCGGTTTACAAACAATGCCTGCTCGCTTACATCACGATACGGTTCGATAAACATGCAATGTTATTTACATCGAAATTCATAGAAATACGCCAATGTTACTAGACTGGTGAATTCATTGAAACACCATTGAAATAAAGAAATACAGTGGTCAAAGTCATTAGGATCATTAACACGTACAAGGCTTGAATGAGGAAATGGTAATTCTTTGTGATGTCTGTCATAATATGTTCACATGAGCATAATTTAAGAGAATAAACTTTTATAGGCAGGTATGAGTTATTTGTTCCTGTTGGACCTGCTATGAGCTATCTTCTAATTAAATTTGGCGACTTAAAGTCAAAAAGTCAGTTGGTTTAGCAGCTTTTGAAGCAGCAGTGACAATAACGAATGAAAATTGAAAATATAAGAAAGTGTACAAACTGCGCAAAGATTTAAAATGACACACAAATAATCTGCCTGTCTTTCACGAATTAAAATCAAATAGCTTGCAATTAATGGTGAAAATTGCAAGCTTTTCTTTCATTTAGGTTAAATAAACAACACAATATCGTGGACAATATCATACCAAATATGAATTAAAGATACTAACTGTCCTTATTCTCGCAGTTGTAGTTGTTCATGACACATTCACTGCCAAAAGACTTGGGTTTTTCTCCCTGTTTTCCCGCGCAGATTGGCTCAAACTTTTCGTGGGAGCAATCGTGCATGCAAGCCTTCTTGCGGGCCGCGTCTGCTTTCAGTTGCTTCAAGTCGGGCTTGTCGGGACGGCATGATACCGCCACTATGAGGGCCACTGAAACATTTTTGTCATAAATGTTAACGATTGTACAACGATTTAAAAGAATAGGTAGTAGGTTTTATTTACTCTTCACTAAAACTATACATGGGAAACTTATTGCTAATATAAGTACTTATACACAATAAAAAACAGAATAGTTTATTAGGTGGCCTTATCACTTAGAAGTGATCTAGGGTAAGTATCTAGGGTTAAGTACTTCATCTCAAAATCCTAATTGGTTTACTGTAAATATGTATGTAAGTACATATTGGTAAAAATATGGATTTTCGCCTTATCACGTGTTAATTTATCATATAAAAGTTTTAACCCATTACATGACGATAAAAAAATAACATGACTTCATGTATAACTAGTATCTTTGACAAAAGAGGTACCTAACCTTTATTATTATGAGCTCTGATTTATCCAATTTAAATCTCATTTCACTAACACCATAAGTATCTAGGAGACCTTGTGCTAACATGACTGTAACGAGACATGTAGGGTCACAAATTAGACTTCATCAAATAACGACAGGAAGACGCATCAAGTCGCTCCAGTTATTGCTACCTAGTTTGTTAAATAATGAAGCTTCTATAGACGTATGTAAATATCTAATAAGCTATAGTAATCTATAGCATAGTATTACAATAAGTATATAGGTTTCGCTAATATCTGCTAGGAAGCTGTTAATGATCATCAAAAAATATAGTTAGTCGTTTCACGGCGGTATTCGAATTGAATTGTGGTGCAAAGTAGGTTTCAGAGAACAAAAAATTCAATAAGAAAACATGAAAACTGAACAACTTCATTGGGAAAAAGTGTTACTGTTTATACACAATTCTAAGATAAATAAAATAAATTAAACAATTGAATTGTTTCGAGCAATTTAATTTATCATATGATTAAAACGTTAAAATAATACAAGTGGGAATTGCCACGAAGTGTGGATGCCCCGGGCAAATTGACCCCAGATAGGAGGATGCAGTAGGTACCTATGTAAATTCAAAGAAAGAATAATTTGTTCTAAGCCTCATTATAAAATACAATTATTTGACGATTAAAATATGTTGGGTCTCAGGATTATCATCCAAAAAAATTACACGTACTTTTAATTAATTATTACCTATTTAGATTTCCGATAATACTCATTTCATACAAGAATATTCTCTTCAACGATGTGCTTATAAAGTAATCTCATCTGTATTGTAACTGAATAGTAAGTAAGATAAATAATAGCATTTATTATGTATAATCGCTGTAAATATGGATGATAAGAGGTAAATAATAAGAAAGTTCAAGAATATATCGGCTTTTAAATAAAATCATAAAAATACTCACCAAATAAAAATACAGTTATGGACTTCATATTATAAACGGGTCTCTCTGCTCTGCGCTCACTAAAGGTAAACTAACAGTGGTGGGGGTCAGATTCTCTTTATATCCTGGTCAGTGCCTGAGATCACATTATCACGTCACCAACAGTAATTTAGTTTGTTAAAAAATATATTCGCGAATCAAGTATTATAATGAGGGAACTGTTGGTTGCGAATTCACAATGCGATATGCATATAGGTAGGTATGTCGTTTGTTTACTTTTAAGCCAATTTAATGAACTTGGCAAAGACAAAACATAATATAAAAAATATTCTAATACCTACCTAATCTGTGGGTCATTACAAGATGTTAATTAAAATTAGATGGGTGGTGTTTGATTTAAAAGGAGAAAAAAAAATAAATAAAAATATGTACATATACATATTATATACGTATATATATAAAAATAGATACCTAATAATAAATAAATAAGTAAAAACAATATCTATAAATACATGCTATAAATACACATACATACACATATATACTTACATACATACATATCATACATGATACATAATACATAACTATGTATAAATAAAAATATTACAGCTCGTTGAAGAGATGACGTATTTGTACGATAATAATAATTATCGTACGGTTCCGAACAATGACGCGCTACAGACGGCAAGCCCCGACGGACGTCGACCAACGCCGTCGCACCGCGCCAAGCGCGCACCTTTGATCTTACCGACTTCCGATGGATAGCACATGCGTCGGCAAACATCGTCAAACTACCACAAGCGCGCCGATTCCCATGGCATGTGGTATGGTGTGGCGCGGTCGGGTTTGTGAAGCAAACATGTCGTGGGAATCAGGCTTAAGACTACATCCTCATATCGTTATAGAATAATAATTAGGAATGCGCATATACACAGTATCAGAACAGTTACAAGTTTCACCCCTTATGTGTCATACCTAATGAGGAATTATTTTATTTCACCCCTTGTTCCATCTCGTAAAACCCTTACATATTGTGAAAAGATTTGTAAAAACTTAAATTTTGATACTTATGTTATACTAATATATATGCAATCGAAAAACGTTCTTTAAAATATGAGATTGCATGCATGCCATTAAAATCATTAAAATCGGGTTTGTAGGATCAATAAACTTTATTCGTGTGTTTGTCATGACCTCTCAGTTATCTTTGCATAGACACAAAGGAGATTATCGATTTATTATACCTACTCTTATTCACGTAGGTACTTTACAAAGATGAAAATATAGTAAAGCTCGTCAATGGCTTGAAGACATGGCCTTTATTTAGCAAATGATGATAGATATTGTAAACTAGCTTTCGGCCCGCGGCTTCGCCTGCATCAGAATCCATTTCGTAGTTTTTAAAAGTGCATGCAGGGACGGATTGACAGGGACAACATTGTTCTATACTATGTAGCATGGACCAATAGTATATTGGGTCCATGCTATGTAGTGATATAGATTACTTTTTACATTTAGCTTGTTTTTCGCAATTTTCGAGGCATTGCTAAAAACAAGGTAAAGGCTAAAGCACAGAATAATAGCTAGTAGCTTAGCTAAGGCTAAGGCACATTACTATTTATTTTATAACGCCTATGTATATTGTGTTAGCAAACTTTTAAACAATTTTATTTGCAAATTTCGTCAATATCTAGACCTGATAATTGTCAGCCATTTTTAAGGTTTAAAGATTTTCTTTTTTTCTTATGATAAGTTTATTGCTTAAAATCACAGCCAAAAGCAAAATAAATATTAGACAAAGAGTAGTTTTTACAGTTTCCTCTAGATGGCGTTAAATTATAATAGTGAAGCGCCATCTATTGTCAAATAGCAGTACTACGTAAATCAAAATTAGTTTCGCCATCTACCCATAGATGGCAGTGTTCACATTGTCTACTTTGTGTGTCAGAGTGTAATATAATAAAATATTATGATCTTTAAATTATTCCCTTAATACTGACCAACTTTTTTATTTCTTTATATTTGACATCTAGACAATGAACTGTAGAATTAGTTCATTTACGAATATAATCGATTGGTTGCTGTTGTTATGAACCTATTTACACAAGTTTGAAAACATGGTAATTCAAAATCTATTTTAAACTAGTTTTACTCTACTTTCAGATAAGAACCACTAAAAACGTTAAGACCTTTGATATTTAGCTAAAGAAACTATTGAATTTAAAATAGATTATGATTCGTGTTTTTTGTGTCTCTTACATTTTCAGTTATTGTTTTAATTACTTTTATATTTTGAAATACGTAGGAAAAATAAAAAACAATCATAATATAAACATCTTTTTTATTCCAACTTATAACCATACATAATATACACAGTACAAAAAAAAACTTGCTTTCATCTAATACAGCAATAAGGACAAAATAAAATTGTCACATATTTTGTTTAACTATTCATTCTGTAACATACCAACCGAATTGAGAAATCTAATATAGGAGAAACTTATCTACACGCCGTGTTTAATGTACAATGCTTCGAGCGAATACGTTTTTATTTCAATATAATAACTTAAAATTACAAGACTTCTTAATATGTACTCGATGGAATTCGAATTAAAAAATTTACACAATACATACATATCACTATAGCTACAATTAAGCTGTATCAATAACCAGAAGAGTTTATTTGTATTTCGATTAAGGAACATAAAACATATCCACACCTCAACAATATCACCATATTCAGACTAATTTACATTGCACATGCTCCGAACGCGGTCGTCGGACTAAATCACATTTCGAGTACATTTACACACAAAACTGGTACACTATCCGCTCCGCGCTCCACGGCTCTCTCACACGGCGCACAGCGCTATCACACTCGCTCCAATCTTACGTTAAATGCGGAACTTAACGATATCGTTACGTTCGAAGTTGAGATCAGATGCGGGAGCCCGGGGCCCCTCACTTGGCGTCGGCGAGCGCCTCCTCGAGGCAGCAGAGCGAGTCCTTCACCGCGTGGTACACGATGTTCTTGATCTGCAGCTTGTCCTCCTTGTTGGCGTGCTGCCGCGACAGCCGGCGGAACTGCTGCGCCAGCTCGAAGCAGCGCGACACGTTCTCGGGCGACACGAAGTCCTCCGCCACCTTGATGCAGTCGAGCAGGTTGCGCACCTGGTGCGGCGCGCCGGCCGGCACGAACACGGCGTCGCCCGGGCACTGCAGCACGGCGTAGCCCTCCACGCCGTACTCGCGGTACAGGCGCTCGCGCAGCGCCGCGTCCAGGTACCACGTCTGGTCGTGCACGGGGTCGTGCGCCGCCCGCGGCCGCGCGCCGCGCTCCACCTCGGCCCGGACTAGGAAGTCGCGGATCTTGTCCGCGTCGCGCGCCGCGTAGATGTGCCACAGCGCGGCGGGCGGGCGCACGCGCGCGCGCTTGCGGGACAGCAGGTCCACGCCGGCCTCCTCGGCCGCGCGGGCCGCCTCGCGCGCGCGCTCGGGCGCGTCGCCCGGCGCGCTCGCGTGCACCATCACGTTGACGGCGTCGCTCACGTCCAGGTGCAGGTTGGTGGTGCCGCCGGCGCCGCCGTACGCCGTGTACATCTTGGGCCCGAGGTCGGGCCGCACGAAGCAGTCGGGCAGCCGCGCGGCGAGGTTGAGCTTGCCGTTGCGCGACGTGTACTCGCTGAGCGGCAGCACGCGCATGAGGTCGTCGAACCGCGTGGGCAGCAGCTCGGCGAAGTCTTCGCCGGGCGGCCAGTCTTTCACTTTGAGCACCATGGGGGCTCCCCGTTCGTCGCGCAGTCTCTTGGCGACGAGCTCGAAGCCGTCCCAGAACTTCTTGCCGGGTTGGTTGGGGACCACCAGGCCGGACGCGCAGTTCACGAGGTCGACTCTCGTGTCGCCGAAATCTCTGGAGAAACTCTCGGGCGACCACAGGTCTTTGTCGAGTAGGCTGGACACGTCCGAAACGAGTACTGGTTGTCCACGTTTCCATTGATCCTAAAACAAATATAAAATACAGTGTTATTATTATTGTTCAAACTATAAAAATGAGTTTATATATAATTTATTTTAAAACCTACTCAAACTCATTTTCTTGTTCTTATAAAATCAAAAGTGCTAACTTAAATTAAATACTTTGTATATTATGTAAATATTACACAGTTACTATAAAACAACAATTACCTGGAAGGGTTTGTAGTTCCCGGGATGAGTGGGGTCAGTGAGGTGCAGCAGTTTCCCGTCGCAGAGCCACGAGTGCGGCACGTCGGGGTACAGCACCTTCGACTCGGTGAGCGTCATGATGCGCACGGGCAGCTCCTCCCGGCCCCGCCCGCGCTCGTACCGCTTCACAACGTTGGACAACGCGAACGGCTTCACTTCCGCGTCGTCGTCTTTCTTCTCATCTATGACGCTTGATATGACGTCATCGAGTAAGTCACTCTTGTTCTTCTTTTGTTTTTTCTTAGGCTGCGCTTCACCGCCTTCCGGGGCAGGTCGTATTAACAGCTCGCGTAACGTCGAGAAGTTTCCACTCTCTTCTGAATCTGAGGAACTCGAGTCGGACTTTTCTGTTTTTGTTTCCGTTTTTAGCGGTATGTCCGAGAGCCAGCTGACTATTGAGCTGCCGGTCTTGCCGTTCTCGGATTTCACTGGTGACGAGCCGTTGGTGGGGCTGTTCTCTTCTTTTACATCCTCTTTTTTGATGTTCTGTAACAAAGAAATAAAAATATTTGGAATAAGCTAATAGTTTTCTACTACATAACAGTTTCATGAGCCATATTAAATTGCAATTATAAACAATTGAGAATAAATTAAGATCAATTTAAGAGATTTTAATATTATATTTCATCTAGTGTATAAATAAATTCTATAAAATTTGATTTTATAAAAGTACACACTGATTTTTTTTAAACATACAAAGTAATAATAGAAAGATGTTAATGGAAACTATAAAGATGGTCGTTCAATATGATCATATAGTACATAATTTTATATATCCAGGCTGGAAAGCGTAATATCAAATAGCACTAGCCACCTTCTGCAGCGCCTGTTGCAGCAGGCGCCTGGCGGCCGCGCGCTGGGAGGGCGGCGCGGCGGCGGCCAGCCCGCAGGCGCAGGGCGGCAGGCTGAAGGCGGCGCGCGCGCGGTGAGCCCGCGCCGCCGCCGCCGCCAGCGCGCCGCCCGCCGCTATCTGCGTGAGCAGCAAACGGCGGAGCGGGTGCGCGCCGCCTGACGTGCAGGTTAGCCAACTGGAAAAGGATAAAAAATATTAATTCATTATTACTGGTTGTTTTGGGTGAGCTAACTGGTCAGCGTTAATTGATTATTATTGGTTGTATTGGGTGATCCAGCTGTAATAGGAGGGATCATTTGGTATGATATTATACATAATTACAACGTGCAGCGGCCATTTCTACACGACAAAATAATTACATGGAGGGCTTTAGCAGAGTGAATTCTTTGGATATGTAGTGACAATAACTGTAAAAGGACGGAATGAGTGTACACGGTGTACACGGTGTTATAAACAACGATGTTCAGAGGCTAGATGTAATTATTTGGTGGTTTAAGTGTACGTGTTGTTTTAAATAAATGATTCGGCAAGTTTTTTTTATATATTAAGGAATCAGATTCAAATAACAAACAGTTCATAATAATGTTTGTTTTACTTTTATTCTCTGTCTTCTTGAATTTTAAGCCTAAATAATGCCTAAATATTAAACCTATGCATGACGTGAGTATAACATGGCCTTTATGTAAAATTATGCACATATATATTTATCAAAAAATAAATCATTCTAGAAATAGCCTTTATAACAATGACATTTTAAAAGGCTACAAGATTAGTTCCACTACGATAACAACATCGTTTATAATTAAATTTAACTGATAACAATAAATGCCTACTACGATAACTCAAGTAATAAATAATAATTATTATTATTGATTACTTGAGTTATCGGATGTTTTTTAATATCTATTTTCATTATCTACAAAAATAATAACGAAAACATCTATTGAACCGATTTCGCAATGTTTATTCAAAAATTCTTGGGTTTTACAAATTAATTTTAACGCTTTAGAAATCCAAAAAAAAAAAATGCTTTTTAGAATTCCTATTTTTTTACCTAGTCTAGTATAATATACTTAATATATATAACAAAATTCTTACCCGAATGTATCTCTTTCGCCATTCGTGGCCGCATTTGTTGAATTATTGGTATCACTAGCTGGACTTCCACCAGATTCGCCCGACGCTCTTGACTGAAATTAAAATATTCTAATTTAATACAAAATAATATTTATACCAATTCAATTTGCATAAAGTTTTAACCTAATAATAAACATGAATTTATTCAAAACACGTTTTAAACAAAACAATGGCCTATAGTAACAAAGCAAGCAACAAAGAAGGAAAGTTACGTGTAATTTATATGCAAGGTCACATTACGATCATTTGCATACAAATTAGTAAAATGGTTTTTCTTTGCCTCTTCTTTATCCTTATTTATAGCTTGAGAAGTTTTTTTTTAATAATGGAATGACTCAAGGTTTGAAGTGATACCTAACTATATTTTATATAAATATATTAAGGAAACCTTTATCGTGTTGGTATTTTTATCGCTTCTTGTTTCAAGAATCATTGTGCAATTTCTTTTTACTCGTTTATTATATTTATTTCTTTTATAATTTTTATATGGCTCACCTTATAGCAATCGAGGCAGACGACGAAACCACATTTGCCACAAGTCCAATGGAAGTTAAACAGCGTAGTTTCACAAACGTCGCAGATCTCCCGTACGCCTTGCACAACTCGTTTCCATGCTATCGTCTTATCTGCAATAATAATACACATTATAATCTAAACACTTATTTACTGTAGTCAACATATTTTTCTCACTATAACGCTTATCAGCTATGAAAATATCTAGACAAACATTCGATAAACAGATATCAGATAAGGCAAAATTGTCCGAATTGTTTTCTAGTCGATATAGATATCTTCCTTGTTTAGTAACCAATTGATAAAGAATAAATTACAACATAATTCTGATAGATTTTCCTATAAATTATTCAAAAAGAAAAAAAAACAGTTACTAAAATAATGAAAGTACCTTCATTTAAATGATGTGATTCTGCTTCTTTTTCTTGTTGTAACAATTCACAGAATTGGTCTCCAATTTCTCTCAATAAGAAGCAACTCATTTCTATGTCTAATTCAGCGGCACCCGCTGATGATGATAACCATAGTTTATTATCCTCCTGTTGACAAACAAAGTGAATCATTAGTACTACATTCACATCAAAATTAAACCAAATTAAGAATGTGTTAACAAACGATACATACCTCTTCGGCATCCTTATACGGATCGGAAAATCCGGCTATAGCTAATTGTCTATTCTTTGCGTATTTCAGTCTTCGAAAAGCGTAGAAGCGGCAAAATATGTTCGGCATATCTTTGTCGCGTTGAGCGGGCGACCAGCGGCACTCGCGGCACTTGGCGAGGCGCGGGGCCACTTCGAAACACGGGCCGTTCTGCAGGAACGACTCGGAGCTGGGCTTGGGGCGCGCGGCGGAGGGCGTTCGGCGCGGGGGGTCCTCCCGCCGCCGGCCGCCGCGCCCCCCGCCCCGCGACCCGCGCCCCCGCGCCCTGCTGCCGCCGCGCTTGCTGGACGTGCTCCCGCTGCCGCTGCCACTGCCGCCCGAGTCAGAGTCTTTGTCATCACTCTCTTTATCACTTTCACTACCACTTTCGGACGCTTTCTTCTTCTTCGGTTCGTCGTTCGCCTTCTTCACCGCCCCTTTTTTCCGCTTCGCTTTTGGCGGTTTGCGCTTGGGCGGCGAGCTCGGCTCTCTGTCTGAACTGGAACTGTCCTCTTCCGCGTCGTCCACTCGACCGTTGACTTCCTTTGGCTTTCTGGGTTTTGACGTTTTACGCGCCCCTCTTTGAATGGATTTCGCCGCCACCGGGACGACAATATTTGAGCTAGAATCGTCCGGTTCAGACATACGGCTTAAGGTCATAGGCAGGGTTATACAAGTTCCTCCTCCACCGGAGCAGTCGCCTTCACCGATAGGAGCAGTTTCGTGTCTCTGCAACCAGGCTTTCTTTCCTAGATGTCGAACGGGCGCTGCGCCATCTCGGGGGCTAGGAGAAGCTATTTTAGCTGGTGTTTCACTATCTGCGACAGTCGTCACTGGTGGCGTCGCCGGCGGAGCTGGCGGTGTCGACGTCGTCGGAGGTGCTAAACTAATTGGAGGTGATGCGGCTATCTGTGGTACTGGCGTCGTAACGGGTGCTGGACTCGCCGATGGCGTTATTTGAGGTGCCGGTGAAGCGCCGGCGGCCTTCTCTGGTGTTTCTATGCTACCGTCAGCAGAGGGAACTCTGACATCGCAGGGGGGACCCGGCGCTTGCGGCGCAGGTTCGGAACCCAGAGGAGTTCGACCGACGCTCGCCGCTGCCGCTATTAATGGCTCCGGTGCGGGACTTTCGAGCCGCCGCCTTTTAGCTTCTGAATCGACGGATTCGAAGGGACATCTCCTCCTCGGTGATAACCGATCGGGATCATCTCGCGTCACGCCTAGGTCGAGAGGTTGCGTTTGGCACGGAGACGTGGAGGTAGCCGTGTCACCGTGCGCTCGTGGTATCGGGCGAGGTTCCGGTGTTCGCGAATGAGCGACTGGAGGAGGCCTAGTCCGGGGAGCCGGTGAATACGCTGAAGGAGGAGGGTAAGGTACCGGGGGGAGTTCCGCCTTCGTCAATGGAAGAGGTGGTTCACCCGCCACACCGAAGTGTGCGGGGCTAGGTGAATTACTGGGTTTGCCGTAAATGTGAGGTGGCGCCGGACTTGAAACTTTGGGTTTAACGGGTGGGGCGGTTTGGTAGTAAGCGGCGGGTGACCGCTGGGGCGGAGGAGGCTGATATAACCGGCGATTTTTATCCTGAGCTGGAAGAGCCGCGTGAGGCGACGTCTGCAGAGCCGGGTGCGGGTGCGGCGGCGCGTGCGGCGACAGGCCGGTCCGGTACGGCCGCGAGAGGTAGTGCGGGGGCGGCTCGCTTCTTGGCTTACTAGGATAGGGGTGCTTTTGCTCTAGGTGGATCTGTTTGGCGTCGTGTTTGACTATCACAGAATTTTTTTCGGGGACTAAGGGAGGCGGCGCCGGTAAGTGCGGATCTTTGAGTTTATCGTAACGATAAGGAGGGTAATTATAAGAGGCGAAGTTAGGTTCTCCCTTGGGCAGGACAGAATGCGGTGGAGGTTTGTCCGGTTTTGCAAGAGGATGTCTAGGGGTATGCTGCGAATGTGGAGCATGTGGTGCGTGAGAGGCGTGCTGTGCGTGTGCATATTCAGCCTGCGAGAGCCTGTCCGGTGGATGCGAGGGCGGTGAATAATACGCGCGCTCTTGCGCTCGAAGCCTATCGTGTTCCGGTCCTCCTCCTCGATTCGGCGCTATGTTATTCAGAAGCGACCACGACATACTGCGTTCCCGCTATAAAAGAAAACGAATTCTTACTGATGTGACCTCATAATAATAAGTTATTAAAAATAATATTACAAGTAAACGAATTGAGGCCAAGGATTAATTAATATTAAATGATATTATTACAATCAAAGTGTTTTTCGTAAATATATTTATCGACCAAAATTACTTTTCAATAAAATTGAAGATAATATCTACCTTCTGATTAGCGAGCCTCAATGATTCTTCAAAATGCCTCGATACTAATTTCGACGCCGCATTTTCTTGTTCTCTCCTCTCCTTTTCTTCCCTCTCTTGTTTCTCCCTCTCCCGTTCACGTTCTCTCTCCCTTTCTATCCGTTCTCTTTCTTTCTCTTTCTGCTGTTTCTCAAGTAAATCCCTCTGATCCTGTTCCCTTCGTTCCCTGCGGATAAAAAGTAACATTGTTTATTTATACCTCCTAATGTGAATGAAAATTTATAACAATTTTGTTTTTTTTTATTTATTATCGAGACTCACGAATCACGTGTCCAGAATATTAATAAAACTAAAGCAATTGGTAATTGGTACGGTTTCCTGTATAAATATTTCGTGTAAGTTTTCTTAACCATCCGAATAAAACATATTGTATTATTGAATGTCCAAAACAATAGTAAGAACGGAAGTTAGATCACTTCCTAGAAAATGCGGTAAGTCAAGGGCATCAGTTGAAAGATTTTGTTTACGATATCATTTGCATAAAGTATATAATGTGGGTCAAGGTCAACATCGCCACGTTGGAGTAAGGAAATATAAATGACTTCAATATCTCACCGATGTCGCAATACTTAAACGTTTGTCGAGTAACTATAGATAAGAAAAGTATAAACGAATAATGTTTACTTGATTCCGATAAAGAAAATACGGTCATGCGATAAAATTGTACATTTAAACAATCTTAATAAATAATACGAAGAATCCAATAGGTTATTTCCGATAACCACAGCCGATAACACAATTATCTTGACATAACGTGACAAAACGAGTCATCACGTAACTCTATTATCTCTGATCAAGATAATAATTTATTGCAAGTTAAGATAAACCTTTTTTATAATGACACGTCCGTTTTTTTAATCTACATAAATATTTCATTAAAATGTGATTAAAATATTAACGACCAAGGTTGTAAACAACATTATATAACCCACGTTGTAAATTTAAAGCAATTATGCGAATAACTATAATAAAAAAATTTTGTTTTCAACTTTCAGATGTGATACATATTCTGTAAACATTGATCAATATTATTTACCTAGATACGGTAACAAAAAAAAGTATTCTTAAAATGTTGATAGGATTACGTAAACAACATAAATTACATAATATTATTTTAGTTTATCGAAACTATATAAATAAAATCTATCACTATACTTAATAGCTTATTTTCGCTAAGTTTAGCCAATTTTTGCTTTGTGATAATGTTATTGCCTAATTTAAGGGTTTAATTATTGTTTGGCATTGATAGAATTTTAATAAGAATACAAACATTTCAATACTGTATGTGAAACATATAAAAACATAAATCAAACTGTGAAGAATATTTTCACGTCTATTCGTACCTATTGGTACTGTATTTTATGAGAAACGCTTTTTTTACAAAATGTTCATTAAAAATGTTCTATACAATCGATTTAAATGAACACAATGAATAAAATGCCGGATGTTATTGTAGATCGCAAAAAATATCACACAAAAGGAACCCTTGAAGATATGTTCATAAAAAAATCAGCTGCGCACACCTGTCTTTAGTGATTTTTTTTTATATAAGTGGCTTTATAGCCTTTAGAAAGTCCTGAATAACAATAAAATTAAAGTTCATTATTATTTGCGCAAAAGTGAAAGTAAGTTTTACGCTTGGTTTCATTTTAAATTCGTAGAATACTAAATGCTAATTTCCAGTTAAGATTTTAGTAGCGAAATATAATATATTCATACGGCATACCGTCTTTTATTCTATTTTTTGTATAATAATGTACATACATTATATTCAAAATTTCAAAAGAAAAAATATTTTAGAGGCATTTTAACAGTTTTTATACAATCTACAGAAACGAATAGAAGAAGACATGTATCATTTTCATCCACAGTTCATCCAATACAATATTTCTTTCAGTAATCACTACGTTGATTCATTGTTATGTTTTTGTGTTTTATAGTCTGTGATTCTTTCACCTTTGTAGTGCTCACAGTAGTGCTCATGCTTTAGATTGCACAACAATAATGGATAAAAAAAATAATAATTTATTAATGAGAAATTGTGAGAAACATTAATATAAGATAAAAACCAGTAAATATCCGTTTCTCTCACCTTGATCCACAACGGTATTTCATACAGTCTCAATGTTTTTGTTTCACTTTATTTTATCTTGTATTTATTTTTAAGAATTTTATCGCTTTGGTTTTTACGAACCTAAATTGCGTTATCATTTGCATATTATTATATAAAATTTAAAGTATTTTAAAATCCATACACAAATATTTTGTACGGTGATAAAAATTTCCGACTCGATTCTTATCACGGAGGATTTATCAACAGTATAGTAGGTATATGTACACATACTTTTATACTAGGTACATAAATTAATTAATATGGAATATTGTAGCACAAAAATTAAACATCAATCATACTTTCTTATGAAGAAATCTACAATTTTCTTAAGATTGTGTGAATAAGCTAAGTAATATGTAATAGATTTTATTGAAGAAATACAATCGACATAACTAGCATAAATTGTGTATTATGGTAAATATTAAATAATATTTCTTAGACATATTTCCGTACACCTGCTTGAAAAATTTAAAAATATATTATTTACATTTAAAAACAAAAATATATATAAAACCGAAGGAAAATTAATTTTGTATATCAATTTATTTCATAACAAGGTTGATTACTGACGAGCGCGATTAATTAATTCTGAGCGATACATTTTTGGATTAACTATAAATAAGGTAACAATCAGTTTAAAAATAGTCTAGGACTTTAAAAAATAAAAGAGATGTAATTACATACTGTAATTACAGTCAAAAAAATAAGTGAAACTTCTTTGGCAAGATTCAAAGAAACAAGATCGTCGCCTTACTCCATGACGTGACGGTATTCCCACAACGCGACTTATTCAATAGTTCGCGTAAGTATAGTAAGTTTCACTTCAATAAATACAATAATGACAGTAGGTATAAAATATCGTCGATCAATAAATATAAGGCAAACACCTTTAAAATTAAAGTAATAACATCAACTATTAACATTTACGAATTATTATTATAATAATTGTTCTTTTTACTAAATATTTAAATTAAAATGACCTTCAAGATATTAATATCAGTAAATAAACTTGGAAGTCGCGTAAAAACTGTATTTTTGTTTAATTATTTTGTTCAATTTAACACTGTAAAAACTTTTTTTTTTTTATTTTAAACTGGTGTCGGTGGATTATAATATGTAATTAAGGAAATCTTAATGCAAATTTACATTTAATTTGGAATTATAAGCTAAATTTACATTTTAAATTATTACTGAATTTTATACCTATTAGTTTACTATTATTACGGCACTTTATTGAAGCACTTTAATTGTAATTAATAAGTATTTAACACTTATTTTATTTTATTTACTTATTAGACATGGAAGAAAAACTTTTTCTTAAATTATTTACGTAGATAGGTAGGTATTATACTATAAATGTCAGCAATAACAACTTGTATCTGTTTATTACAGTTGATAATGATGGTAGTTTTTATTGCATTACGTATGACATAATATTATGAAAATTGCAAACAGAAACTTGCGATCGAGTTCAAACCACATCGTTTGTGGTTAATTACCTATAATTGGTCGTTACATTTGCAACACAAAGCATTCAGCTTTAATCTATATGGCTTTTAGCTCAAATATATTCTATATGTTCTTTTCGTAATGAGTATAAACATTGAAGAAGTATTGCACATCTTATGTATTATGATAATAATTATGGAATAACTTAAAATATCAGTATACTTAGGCTTATCATGAATTCAGTGTAATTTAAGGAATTATGTTTGTGCGATGAATATTTGCTTGAAAATTACATTTTACAGACGCTGATGGGTATCCTTTAAGGGGGCAATGAGTAGAAACAAAGGGACTCACCGTAACAGTCTTTCATGTCTCTCTCTGTCGAAGTTGGCGACCGCCAGGTAGTCGTCCGTGATGGCGTGGTGCAGCGGCGCGTGCAGCGGCGGCTGGTAGCGCTGCTTCCACAGCAGCTCGCCGCCGTAGAGCGCGGGCGGCGGCGGCGGCAGGTGCATCAGGGGCGGAGGGGGACCCCCGCCGTACCCATGCGCCATGCCTCGCCACTCCTCCACCGAACTCGCCGAGCCTCCCGACCGCACACCGCTCACGCCGGAATCGGAACGATCGTCCGCATCGCGCGCGCTCACTATCACACAATCGTCCTCCTCGGAGGCCACGGCGCTGGCAACATCCGCGCCCACACTCACTTCACTCTTCACTTCACTATTCTCCTTCACTTCGGACGTTACGCACTTCTCCTCACTGACTTCCACCACATCACTTGCACTCACACTTTTTGCGGCACCTGCAACAAGAGAGATCACTATTAGTTTTGACTTGTCGATGGAGCTTATGTTTCATTACTGTGCGATCACAGTTTAAAGCTTAATACTAATGTAACTAGTTCGGAATTCGAAACATTTTGTTGGTAATTCATCATAGCTTTATTGCCATTACATTAATCTGAATTTCAAAGAAAATGTCACATAATAAGCGCTCGTATTATTTCATCAAATGACCGACGTCAACCCGAACGACGCACAGGCTTAAATAAACAATTTGGATTAAAGCCAACGTTAGGCTCATTCACACGACGCCCACGCAACTATCAAAAAGCTGTCAGATCAAGAATTTAACGTACCCACAAAAACATTATGCCACACCGTTAATGTAATTAAACAAGATGTTGATTGCACTCTCGATAACTTATTAGTAAACCTTGATTATAATTATTACATCAGACACTTTCAAAAGCGCGCGAAGACTAATAAATCGAGCCGGCCGCGGCCGTAGGCGTGACACGAATGCAAACCGAGTCACGTTTTGTCGAGTTTATTACAAGTGTTAAACCGGAACAGGAAGATGACATAGTAAGGGTTGTACGGAGAAAAATGTTGGCACTTGGCAAAGTTATGATGCTGTATATCCCACACGTGAATATATGGAGCGTGGCCAAGACGTGTTGCCAAACGTTTGATATGCGCTTTTGGCGATTAATCACAAGCACGACGGTAAAAAATGCAGATGAACACTCAATATTATTACTAAAACAAAGAGATGTAACTAATGAAAACAACGAATGACTAAACATGTGGTTCCACTACCAGTTCGTTGTAAAGTATGAATAATAAGAAACGTATAATTAAACCAGCATATAAATGTTGGAATTATAAAATTCGAAACTGAACTGACATAAATAAGCATAATATGTGTGCGGAACGAGTAACAAAAGAATTTTAATGAGCAGTCGTTAACGGCGATACGTATTTGCATAATTGCATAAATAATTATTAATTACAAGAATCAACAGAAACCGATTGTTCGCAAGGATGTGATATCATGCTGTATGTCTGATGTATCACACTAATATAAATAGGCATCATTTGATATTATTATATTAATAAATAAAAATGAATGGCACAAGGGAATGCGGAGGTTTAAGGAATGATAACGGTAGATAACAATAACCGGTTGCAGACGAACGTCATAAATAAAATAGGCAAAGATAAAAACTTTAAAATTTTATAATTCTTTAAAAAATTATCAGCACGGAACAAACAAAAACTAAACAACTATAAACAATATGTGCTAAAATCATATTTTAATTAAGTGATAATATTATTATGTATACGATAAGTGGAAATACAAAATTTTAATCTGTTTATGTTAGAGCAGCCAGACCGGAGAAAACAAAACTGTCTTTTACAAAACAAATGACTATTGAGAATATGTAAACAAAAGGAGCGAGACAATGGCACAGTGATCAACGGGCTGGGACAATAGGGTAACAAATAACTCGTCGGTAAGAGCGGCAACGCGCGCCACGACACTCTGATTGACAAGACAAACGCTAAGGCGGAACCGGTGAGAGCTTTTCATTACATAGAAAGGAAAGGCAAAAAGTTGACACACACCAACGTTCCATGCGCACCATAAATTCTTATTGCTATTGAATTATTCATGAATGCGAACCCGGCCGAGCGAGCATTGCAACAAACGCTGCAACTCGACCGCTTCACAAAAATGGCGATGTTAATTCGACACGCAAACATGTTATGTAGGTTATGTTATACTAAATGATTCTCGAAAATACCTACTACATTTCTGTGGAACAAGTTACGTTTACAGATTATAAACCGCAAACACGGATCTGTCAGTTTCTGAATTATTCATCATAACGCAATACCGTTTTCCGTGCCATTAGCGAACTATGTGGGACTTCTTAGAATAGGCTTCGAAACCCGCTCGTTGTTTATGCTATTAAATGAACATTTAAGCAAAAACGGTCGTGCCGTTCATTGCATTATGGCAGGCTTATGTAAAAGTCAATAAGTCAAAATCATCAACATACAATCACCGACTATAACATAACGATGTCATATATTTTATGATATAAGGCAAACGACGTGTCTATCATAAATCAAGTAGCGTAATCATAATACTATAAAGTATAAACTATTTCATAGTAACTAGGTAGTCTACAACTATTAAAACAGCTATCTTAATTGACCAAACCACAACATACATAGTTGAATATGACCGGAGAGGTCATCGTGATTATATTCTCTCACATTGTAAATAAAATTCCCTTTTATGTATTGAACGTACGATATTTACTATCGGAATATATTGTTGACTCAATAACAGGAATCTCGTTAAAACCATTAGAGCGTGTCAATTCGCGAAGCGTGTAATGAAACACTTCCACTCGGACAATAACCGCTCGTTAATGGGACACTTCGGACACCGGGCTTTCTCTGCAACCATAAAGCAATTATCTTTACATTACGTAAATTATGTAACACACAACCATATAGGAATTCTTTAATTGTGCGGAATTCTTGAGGACCGTTTAATTTCCACACAATACACATTTTTGGTTTTTTATTGCACGAAGCATTATTTCTATGACCTCATAATAATAAATGGAGTCGTGCTTTACATATAAAATTACCACGAGATTTAATCAAAAGTATCTACGATATGAATTGTATCATTGTAAATTGTAATAAGGATAAACTATGTTCTAGCTAGGTATTTACATTTTAGAAAAAAGATCGGTAGGTATCGTGACCGTAAGTCGTGACTTGTTTTGTAGCGCTGCGCTATGAAGATAAATTGATGCTCATCGGAACTTGATCATCATGTTAATAGTCTAACTACACAATAAGTAATTGTAGGCTATGTACCACCATGATTTTATATTTAATTATAGTTTAAGGCCGTGTACGCGGTCCGTGCGCTGTTTGGCTCAAATATGTGATTTTTCAAACCAGATTGTCCATCAACCACTTATCTTACAAACATATGAATTACTAATAATTTTAGGAAATTTTATTGTCTATATAGTTAGTTAAGAGTTTTTTTCAATTAATACAGTATTTGTGAATACCATCAAGATAACTGAGCCGATGATTACTTGATTTCACTTTTAGTGTCAATTTCGAAGCTAAAAATATCTGAAATTGCTGACAGATCTAACACACATTTTTTTTAACTAACTGCAAAAATCCTTATTAAAATAGTTAGTTAAAAGATTTTTTTATTTTGGACTCCTAACTTACGAAATTAAAATCCGAACAATGTGAATTTTTTTAGAAATTATAGTCGACAAAATGATTATTTTCACCAAGATATTTGACTTAGTTGAATATAATTTATACATATTGCAATAAAAGAACGTATTACTTATAAGATAAAATTTAAAAAATCAACTAAGGTACCTCTATTATTTTGCTACAATTTTTTTTAAAGTACTATAAAACACTGCGCGCGACCCGATTAAAATCAGTCGGCAGCGAGCCTTTCCAGAGAGAGGACATGTTGCTCGGCGCGCTCCTGTGGACCTATGCTGTTCATAGTAAAAGGATAGCGCAAGCCGCGATCTATCGTAATAGATCGCGGAGATGTTGACTTGCTTTAAATTGAATAAGCCCTCTTAAGTCCACGTCTACAAAAGAACAAGTAATATCCACGTCCCCTTTTGTAAAGAGAACTGAGAAGCCATTGTACACTTTATTAAATAAAACGTACACATACAATTTATAGTTCCTTAATTATTCAAACGTTACATACCTTCCTATTTACCAACTCTTCACAGTTATTCGCTATCGATAAATTTTATTGAAAAATACCTAGGAGCTGAATTATATACGAATGCAATATAAGCAAGTGGCGCGCCGTGGGAAAGCGTACATTGATGAGCTGTATTGAATGCAGATTGGTTCTCGTTCAACAAATTGCGCAATGCATGTAGGTATTGATTAAGAACGCGGAGGCGGTCTAATCTTAACATCTCACGGTACAGCGCTCGTGACTCGGAATACGATAACGAGATTCTCGACTTGATAGTTTGTTCCTTTTGTTCGTTTAGAAAGTTCCTCGCGTAGAATAATGGAACACATGCAATCCAGTTTATGGTAATTTGAATTGTTACTTTTATACATTCGTGACATTAAATTAAAGATGACCAGTGAATAAATTAGGGTCAAAATGTATGTTAGTAATCGTGAAGATAATAAAGTTTATTCAGTTTAACAAAGAATATACTCTATGATTTAGCGTAAATCCTAATAAGTACATACTTACTAATATAAAATTGATTTAAATTGGTCACACAATAGTTCGTTTATTTTTAACTAATTGAATTAAAATGAACGGAATTAATCAATAGCGAAGATTGTTAAAATTGATATGTGGGTATAATCCGTTATCCGATAGATGTAGGTACTTAAAACAATTATCTACATTAATGTCCATGTAAGTTTATAATAGTACTATGGTTTCGGGATACTCACTTTTATGACAGGATAATAAAATGATAAACGATCACTGTATTTCATATAATATTATCTCCTTCACTAAATCACTCTATATGAATCACAAATCTTCTCAATTTGACGGCTAACAAATCACAATGTTCAAAGTCACACACAAATATCCAGGCTAAAAATAGAAATCCTCAGCGATGACCGTTGAAAATCAAAAACAATCCACCTGATTGTGTCCTTGAATGCGGTCAGGAAATTGTACGAAGTAACCAGGCGTTCACCTGCACTCACACACACACAACTTTAGTGGCCTATCATATACGTATAATTATCGTACAAGATGTCGACTATGCTAAATGTTTCGTTGCGAGCGTAATGTGGAACAGACGTGCAAAAGCCTCGGTGGCGCACAAAGGACTGAAGCGCGGAGAAGTGGTGGCCGGCAGAGGGGGTCGGGGAGATAGCCGGGCGCGCCAGTCTCGCAAGCGACGTAGCACAACGTAGCAACAAGTGAACGGCAATGCGGGTGTGAGGGGTGCAGGCGCCGAGGGATGGTTGGGGAGGCTCCCCCCGCGCATACAAAGAGCGCACCTGACGGCGATGCAAGCACCCGTCTGTCCCGTCCTATCACTCCTATCCATCCTGGCTGTGAGTACTGAGTACATCCACTAGACCGGCTACGATAGCATAACAGGAAGAGCAGATGTTGATAATCACGATGTGCGTCCGACATCGACATAATGATACACCATTTATAGCGTCATGTAACTGGAAATTCTAGCATCGTGTCAATGCTGTTTTCATCATTAAATAGCATTAATAAAAATAATATTATATATTATTTACGTGATATTCACTTTAGCTCGATAATATTTTATTGCATCAAGATTTTTATCTTTGCATTTGTATCGTACGATTGAATTCTTGAAAATCCATATCGTTAAAATTAATTGTATGTAGGTATATACTGATTACTGTATATCTCTTGGATGATAAGTGATAAGGATAATGTCTTATTTTCAATTTCAATATATTTTAGAATAATATGAACTTATAAAATCCTAAATACCTAGGTATGCAACTGCAACAAAAAATCGATACATATCGTTAAGGTTACCTGCTTTTTAAATGTGTGCAAGAATTCAGGTAATCTGTTATCGCCTTATCTGGTTTAATCCCCTCACAATTTACTTTATCTATTAATCAGCTCGACATTAAATTATTTGTATCAACACGAAAGATAAAGTCGTTGACTAAAACTAATTTAAAATATTACGACGTCGAGACGTTTCCTCTCTTATCTTCACAGGCTTACAAAGAATTTTACGAGACTTAAGCGAAATTACATTCTCCCGGATAAAAATAACCGTTTATTTATAGTCGTGGTGTAATTTAGAGCAACATAAACAGAATATCGATCGTTGACCAACATACCGGGTGCTTTAACAACTGCCAGCTATTTGGCAAAGTCCCAACTATTCCGGTAAAGTCTATACGATCCGCTTTTTGTTTATGATGCGAAATAGCATATATTTCTCTCGCCGAAACTCCGATCCACAAAATAGATTACAATTAAACGTTTCTAGGTAACAGCTGATAATCAGAATTCAGATACATGAGCAAAAACGTGTTTTGATTAACTATTCCTATTGAATTACAACACTTTCAATGACCGCAATACAATGTGACTTTTTGTTCGGATGATTGATCGTAAGTAATTGTAAACAAGTAAAAACATAATTGAGTTTTTCATAGCTTCAGCGAACGTTTTGCGTGGAGTAACTTTATCAGTCGCCATGCGGGCAAGCGGATACGTACTTGATACGTGCGAAGCTTGTTTCACAGAATTTTGAAAAAAAAAAACAAGCAAAGAGGTCGCGTATCTGTTATGGCCTTGTGCTAATAGTGTTAGCGGTAACACGCGAATAACTAATGCTGTGTAATTTGCACATAAAATGCAATGAAAAAGCCGTTTTTAAATCACGACCTATAGCGACGTGGACGTTGACTCATGTTTCTTTAATGAGTCGGTTTTATTTTGTTCGTTCTAAATAGTTTCGAATACATTCACGATAATGTCCCCCTAAATTCGCGTTGTTTGCTGATTTATTGAGTAATTTCGATTGGTGTCGTAACAATCGTATCGAATATCTTTTATTACTTCTAAATATAATCGTGAGTTATCGCGCAATGTGTTTTCACACTTAGTCGAGTTAGATAACTCACACAACAAGAATTCATTGATAGGAAACGCAAACACGGCAGTCGATAACCTGGTTGCAGTAACTGATAACAACACAACACTGTGTTTGAACAAAAACTATCTAAATAATGCTAATCACTCAGATAGAGACAATATCGCCATCGTATTAATTACTTTTTATGTTTATATTTATCGGTTCCATTCCGAGAACTATGACAAGGATATCGTTACAATTATCAAAGTTAATTAATCAATCGAGTTGAACCCGTTTTGGATGGATTAATTAGAATTAAATAGCTGTAATTAATTTGTATTGAAAAGGACCTTGAAAGTATGACGTCTGAATGGTTTACTATTTCTTTACATTTTATTAAGAATAACTTTTACCATTTTTTTATGTGACTTGTTATGTTGATCTTTCTAGTTGTAACGGAATGCTGAAGAAAATACATGGCATAGTCGCACTTTTACGACAATACAGCAGAGCGTGTGCCGCGTGGGAGAAATCCACGAATGAAAAGGTTTACAAACAACGGAGAATGTATACGATTGAGTCGAACAATGAGTTATTCAACGTTATCGATAGCATAGCTTACACAGCTGCGGACGGAGGCGTTATAGACGATGTTACGATTGAATTAATTTGACGACCTACTGCGTGATGCAATAACAATGAATCATTATGACATTTTATGGACGCACCGTTGAATCGCGAAAGGCGAATACGATAACGATAAACAACACTATAAAAAGTTAATTTGTTAACGTAGTTTTACGGCCTATATTTTCGATTCGTTTTTAAACCAACGCGTAATTAATGCCACTCAATTTCATATTAAAGTGTGATTTACTTACAAATTAAACACTCGATCGTTAGTATGTTATTAATGATGAAGGTCAAACAAACAATAATCGAAATGTAACTTGTGTTTTGATAAATAATTAACGACTAGCCAATAAAGATAATGCAATCTGCCCTCAATACGATTTTACATACCTATGCACGTTCTCTTAACAGGTAGTAGGCACTAATGGCATATTGTAAACTAAATAACTCATCCTTTGTAAGTAAGGTTTCTTTCGATTAATTTTCAAGTGGCTACATATTTTGCTAATTCCTCATAAATTTTATACAGTTCCATGAAAACTATCTTAATACATTCATAACCATTTTGTCATCACTCCAAGGAACGAAAGACCGGTCGGCGATCGAATGTCAAAAACCGCACGAGGCAATAAATTGTTGTCTCATGGAGAGTAAACATTGCCGTTCAGTCGCATTCATGCATAATTGATGAGGGTTTGGAGCGAGCGCGTGGATTCCAGTCGGTCACGATTCGTCCGGATCGCGCGCCTCCGGCAGCCATTTTGTGAAGCCTGTCCGCCCCGACGGGCGCTACGTGAATTTTAATACCCTATGATGTACACCTAACACAGCTTTTGTGTTTCAACATAACAACCCATTGCAGGATCTTCTCGAACAAATAGTTACAAACACCTCCAAAAGAGGGTTATACACCTGCGACACGAACGATTCACATTTTTAGCCATAAACATAATATCTCCACAACATCTTTAAAGCACTTAATAACAGGCATTTATCGTACTGCTCAATTAACAATAATGACGATGATTAATTTCTAATGTTACCAAGTAAATAAATAGAGCATGATGCGTTGTAATACATAATAAACTAAATGGTACGAAGCAACGCGGGAACTCTCACGCAAACCCATTTTGTGCCGTGTAATTGTAATCAAAAGTCTTTTCTCTCGGAACTAACGAATCATCCCTAATAAGACATTTCACATGAATTACGAAGCATTATAGACGTTTAAACTTAAAAGCCATGCCTTGTTGTTTGACAAACACCTAGTAAGTAATTGGACAGATGAATTCAAGCATAACAAAATTTTTCTTCGAAAATTATCAAAAGAATAGTGCATATCACGGTCTTTTTAATATAACAACGACATATCCGTGTTATTATTGAAAAAAAGAAGGTGATGGACGCGTTATCGCGGTTATAATAACCGAGCCACATAACATTGTAATTAAAACATCTAGAATCTGTAACTACATTCTTGCAAATAAATATAATTTGAATTTGAATTTTGAATTTGAATTTGAGCATTAATATTATGATAGTCGCGATTTCTTTGCAATTTACGCTGATACATTGCGGTTGAGGACTACGGCTGCTCATTATGATGAAAGTCAGCCGCTAGCCCTGAGCGGAGAGACGTAATGTGAAATGAAACGCGCCCGTCCGTCTGCTCAAAACCGCAACCACTTTTGCGTCTGGCTCTACTAACGCCAATCACCTATGCGTAGCCATGAACTACGAGTTACGACGTATTCCAATAAAACATCTCTCACCCGAGTTTCTCAAACGCGATTAGTTTTGATAGGTACACCGATGAATCAATGTTTAATGTTTATTCAAATGCTATCCTCGATACAAAACAATTGAGTACACATTTCCTGTCGTGAAACTATTGCGCAGTACATTTTTATTATGCGTACGTTTGCATTTTACAAATGCACTGAAGTAGACAGCTTTATGTGTGTGACAATCTGATATTTATTTACGTGTGGGAATTGAAAGTCAATGAATAGGCAGCTTCGTGAGCAATATTCTCATTTTACTGAATGCACTCAACTTTTTCTACCATTCAGCGGAATGCAACTGCAAACGTCAGCGAGTATAAAAAGCAGCTACACATTTTACAAATGCTAATGCTCTTATTAGTAGAGTTCAAAAGTTTAATTGACAAACAAGCACTTGTCTCAACATTTATTATTAGGCTTGAAATATGAACTGAATTATGTACCTACCGACCTAACAACAGCATAATATTCTTATACAATTAACATTTCCATATAAAATTCTCATAATTATATTTAATGGCTCTTTTGTATCTATGCTCTTTATACGTCTGAACAAATGAACAAAAGAGATTAATAAAGCTTTACAGTTCTTAATCAGATTCTTTGCATCTTTACAGTTAGTAGTTACTGATGGTTCTTGGGTTCAAATCTTAAGAAAGAGTTTAATAACATCATAAAATTTTAAGTATACCGTTGATACAACGTAATAATATATAACGCTGCAGCGGTTTATAAAAAAAATCAATAACTTTTTAAACACAATAGTACCTACTTGTTAAGTCCCGAGATGTCATAACGGGCTATGATATAAATTTGAAAAACAGACAAGATTAACACATAAATACATCAGTCTTATTACTTATAAATAGAAGATAGTGTGGCCTTTTTTCTATAGTAATAAATCGTTATCAATATCAAAGAGAATGAAACGGCTCAGTGTCAGAAACCCGCTATACATCACGGAGGTCCGTTCAAATCCTCTCGGTGGAGGGAGGGTGACCACCCTCGGCTTACAAAACAGCCGTATTAAGTCTTCGCTATTAACGCTCAAACGCTAGTTATCAAGGGTTTTCCTTAGAAATTGGAGCCAAGCTGCCGCACGGTAATTTGGATATTCGCCAAGTAATGTTTCGACACGTTGCCCTGCCTCCTGTTATCGGATATCTAGCGAAATGTGCATGTAACCGTTTTAAAATACGTTGCTCCGCAGTCTCGCCTCTGCCAATTCGCAACTGTGGAAGTTATATTGTACTTCCAGATTATATTTTCGTCGAATTGCCGACTGAACAGCTTTAATCTTCTCAGCTTTTACTATTTTACGACCAGTCGCGATCCTTTCATTTTCTTTTGTATGAAATAAACTCAGATTGAGTTAAATTATGGAATAGAAGTTCAATATAGCTGGCAATTCAGCCATTATATTATAAATATTCGTTCTTTTAGCTTTATTCAATAACGGATTCCCAGGCGATAGTAATATATTGAATATTCAATTACCATTGATTATAATATAAACCTACACAACCAGTTTCTAAGGTTACTTACTCAAGCAACATTAAAGGTATACTGTATAATACGTCAACTTCATTAAAATTTAAAATGCAGGAACTTGTGAGATTGCCTGTAGCTTTTGTGCTCTTTTATTTACCTTTCAAGTTTATTACATTATAACTGTGAAATAATAAAATTTTGATTGCAAATTTATTTGAAAGTCTACTGAACTGCAAATCAGGCGGTGAAAGAAAATGTCACAATTTAGATGGCACGAGGGAGGCGGGAGGGAGTCAGCCGGGAGCCGAGCCCACCCACTAAACGATCCTCGTGTTTACGTTGTCACCCATGAATCGAGGTAAATCCCGGGAAAAACTTTGATTAGTTATTCTTTTATTTATGCCGACAAAAGCCTATTAATTCTGAAAAAATTCTCCACGTTTAGAACGATTTCGTTTTCGATTCCATGTTATGATATCAGCGACGGAAATGTTTGCCGTGACTTGTCCCAATTTAACAGCTGATAAGGGGATTCAATTAGATATCTTATCACTAGCACAATATTGTGTGCACGTTAAACATCCAATCTTATCTTTTATTAAATAGTCGTGTCTTTGATCTTCACGTACTGTCGTCTAATCTAATAACGGCACAGGCTTCCGCTCCCAGCCGATCGCCATGGCAACGATAAGACCCTGCGCTCGCCGAGTTAAACATCCCTCATATTATTTATTCCCACAGGACCCCACTGAGCAGCTGATTTCTTTCATAACGCATAATAATTCTTTTCGATTTTCGCGGTTAGGCCCTTCACAATAAACATGAATCCCTGATGATATTTTCTGTTAAATTTTGGCTAACGTCCTTTAAATTTATAATAATATTTATACCATTTCCTTTACGATGGCCATAAAATAATTCATTACGCATAAATTATAACGTTTAAACGAGTAATTTGAGCGATGACAAATCGCGAATCGATTTCGCAAAGTATTAAAATAACGGTGCTATATTCTGAGCCGATCAGGTTTCAATTAAAGTGGAATTAACGCGAATGCATAAGTAGGCTAAACTTATGCGGGTGACATTCACTCACAGGTTTTCGAACTTAAATGTTCATCAATCGATATTTGCTCTTATTTGTAGAGAGTTATGAATGGCACACTACAGGTGTGTGTTTATGTGTGGGTGAAGCGCTCCAACCCTTCCCTTGGCCCTTGCGCAGTGAGGGACCGCAAAGAATGTACATCAACCCTCCGCGTTTACCCTCTTCATTTTTATTCACGTATCAAAGGAAAACATTGACGGAAGATATGAGGGCGGCCGGGGGCGAGTTGAATTATTATTTCTGTAAATGAGTGAGTGATACAGCGTTTCCTTTGTTGGATTCAGTAGAACAATGGATAAAGTTATTCCAACCTATTGTCAAAGAACAGTACCTATATTATTTTATTCAACGATTAGAGATAAACGTTGTGGCCGTGATGTTTGAAACTAAATAAGAACATTAGTTTTCGTAATTACTTCTTTTCGATAATATATTCCAAGCAATTAATAATAACGTAATAAAAATTCACATTCCTTCCGATTTTTTTACTTCCGTATCGTACGAGATATTTATAAATTCATAAATTTTTATTACAACATAATTGGATTACATAACAATCAGTTAGGATGTAACTCAAAATTAAGTTAGAAATCATTGACCTAAATACCAGTGAATATCTTTAATCAAACAATAGTAAAGCGAAACAAAACCAAATTGATTTATTCCAACGATAAATCATTCGGGCGTTGATATTTGTGCGAACCTGCAATTGTTAACTATGACAATAGATACTTCACGGAAACGCTACTCCGATGTTACATGAAGATTGTTTCTCGTTTGCATTTCGCTGAGACAATTGTATTAGCAACGGTATGCGAATGACATCATGGAAGCTATAATAGACATTAGACTCGAATAACAGCGGACGAAGGGAAATCTCAAAAGTGGCACGCGATAAATAAGGAACGAATTAATGAGTCACTTAACGTAGTCTAGAATTTAAAACGAACGAGTTAGCAAATACGGCCGATTAAAATTCGATCGCCATACATTCAATTTAAATGCCAGTTGTGTTAAAACGGCAAAGCAAGGCCAACGCTATCATGCGAACATCGACACGTTTTATGTAGGCCAGAGCGACTGTAGTAAGGTAGCATTCCTTTACATTTACAGTAGCGCGATTTACGATCGAAATAGTTTCGTTTTCACGTCCCAATGGCTTCGTCGCTCGCGCATTTTGACCATTTCTGTTCTCTAATGGCCGATGCAGGACCATCGATAGCTGATCTCTGATAGTTCAATAGGTCGCTTCTTTGTGCGGCGCGACGGAGGTGCGGCAGGCCCGCTTATATTGGTTAGTTTTTTTATTCTAGTCGGGTATCGGCGCGTGACGGGCATGACGCCCGCACTCTACTTTATCCACAGTTGCGCAATGAACGGGACAGTAAAGAGCTCCGTATTCCGCAGACACTATTGTGCATTCACTTTCTCAACCTACTTATAGCTTATCAACAATAAAGATAGTCGTGCGCTAGAAACGCTCTTGTCATCATCTTTCATCGTTGTGTCCCTGGCTAAGATTTATGAATAACCTCCTAATTAACCCGGCGAAGTCATTTGTAAACAATTGATTTTAATTTAAATAAATTGCTTAGAACGCATTCAAAGAGATATAAAAATTTCGTTACAAGTAATATTGCAACCTTGACTCGATTCAAATTTTTGTAAGAAACAAATTCAACTCGTAGACTGATACGAATATAAACTAAGAATCCATTATTCATAAGCGTAATAATAATATACAGGTACATCCGTTTTCAATACAATTTGAATACGAAACAGAGAACATTAAAATCGAATTATGCAGTAAGTAGGTATATATCTACGAATGGAATTTTTCGATACAACATTTGAAATGTCGTTAGGAACCAAATGAACCATATTGTTTGTCTATGTTATATATTAAAAAGTTACGCTGTTTACAGAATGACGAATACCTACAATTGAATTTTCAGGCCTACATTCATTTCCATATTTATTGATTTTAAACATGAATAACACGAAAACAATATGAATGTGCGTCACGGCGGAGTAAAATAATATTAATTTCATCATAATAATATAATAACACGTCTTGTAAGAAAAACAGATAAGTGAACCTGTTTCATTTCTATTTTTATGTTCGCTTGATGCAAAAACACCTTCAGTATGACTCACCGGTTATAATATAACCATTGTCCATTAGCAATTTAAATTTTAAATGTAATTTAATTTTCATCTTTATTTTCATAAATTTAAACTTTAAAGATATTTTTAAAATAGGATGGTGATTATTAATATCTGAGAGTTCTTTGAGGCACGATACACTTTTAAGAAAACGAGCTTTTGAGCTTTATTATAAATCATAATATCTGAGATAGGTATCGAATTTTGAACTTTGTACAAATTTAAGTGAAACTGAGTGAAATTAAAAATTAAAAATTCGTTTATCGATATATTTAAATCACAAAGATAATTTAACAGTATAAAATGGAAGCATGAAACGGAATAAAATATTTACGATCGTGAGAAATTTTCATTAAAGTTGTTAAATTTTTTAAAATAACCTGTTTTATTTTTTGAACAATTAGCATAACAAGTCTTAGTGCATACCATTAGCAGTTTAAATTCGCGATACCTACTCCGTAATATTCCTCAAACCAGTTTGAATTTTCAATTAAATTAATCGATTCGAACGTCCGGAAATCGAGATCACGATTTCATTTCTGTGTCAGAAATAAACAAATTCATCACGAAATACTGCGATAAAAATAGTATTTGCTATTTTAATTAACGCCTTTCAGTACTATTTAGCATTCAGATATGAAAAGGCTAAAGTCAATGCCTTAGCAACTGTGGGTGTTCATAAATCATGTTTAATTAAATGTCGAGGTTCTTGACTCGGTCGCTATAGCTTCACGTCCGGTAGACGGCGCACTTCAAACTTTTAAGTACAAACAACGCAGCTTTGTGTTACGATTCGTAGGCCGTAGACAGCCCCCTAACTTCGGCGTCTATTATTCACATTGTTGTAGCTCCAGTTTGTATTCGGAACAGAAATTCCTGTCCATCCCGACACCTAATCTCTTCAAAGGCTGCGCTTTAAACAGTGCACGGGTCCTGGCATCAATAGAGATTCATATCGTAACCAGTATCAAGGCATATTGTTTTAGAGTTGCGTGTATTAATTACCCCATTACACAACTGCAGCGTGGCGTCACGATACCTATTTGTGCCGCACGCTAGCGTTCATTTGCCAAAAGCTATTAATTACTCCCGGAGAATAGAATATCTCGGCGGCTAATCCCCCCGGAGACGGTTTCGGTTACCGACAACGTTGATTAATGTCTGCGATGTTCAACTCTTTTAACTATACTTATACGCTGCCGGTTTTGTAAACGTGTACGCGAATAACCTTCTTTTGGGTTGCCCGAACGTAAATAGTCTCGCATCCGTTTCAAAAGTAAATAAATTACGGCCGGTGATACGGTGCAGATGCGCTCCACTTCAAACCTTGTGTACGAGAAGCGTTCGTGAATTAATTTTAATTAGCGGTTAGAAATTTTATTGCCAAATAGTAAGGTAAACAGTTACGCAACTGGATTTAATTCAGCTGAATGATGGTTTCTCTTTCTACTGGATCACACTTTTAGCACGTTATAACATCTAACACATCAATAAATAAGCATTTTATGTTCTCACTTGCCTAGCCTTCGAATTAAAACCATTTGTCCGGTTTATAGGAAGAAGCTGCAACTTTAGATTTTATGAAACATTAATATTTATAAAAATATTTTATGTTTAATATATGTATATATATGTACTTTATTCTCAATTAATCAAATTTCAAATAGTAAAAAAAGCCAAATCAGACGATTTTATCAGAAGAGACGGTTAACTCATTTACAAAACGAAGATTGTCCACAAAAACAGATGAACTATCAACGTCCTATCGGTATGTCGGTATTGTAAAGCGTGCGAAGAATGTGGATGGAAACAACTGTTAGTTTCTTGGAAAACGTGTGATAGACTGCGGCTACTGACCGCCGACCGGTCACAGAACAAAGAATGCATTAACAATGCTATTCATTAACATTTCGACCCACTCGAAGAAAATATTTATGTATAACACGATATAATCCGAGAATAGCCGCAGAAAAAGCGGGATGTTTACGAAAAACTTACACATGTTACGGAAAAATAACTTTGGAGAAAAGGGAAACGAGTTGTAAACGTATATCGATAAAGTACCATAGGCACGATTTATATTTCCCCTTAAATTGGACTTTCCTGAAACTTTCTGGCTGAAAGAACTACGTTTATGTATTCATTGTGGAAATATTATTAAATTCTCGTTGCAATAACGTTCACGAGGTATTTCTGGGAATTTTAATAAAATATTTGCTTCTATTTATGTATGCGAATTGCGACACAATATATTATGCAAAATGGGGACGTTGTAAGGTATCGTCAATCGTGTATTACTGTTTATTGGCTATACAAAATATGAAATAATGACGCATTTGTACAAAGCACATAATGTACTCACAAAACAATCAGATAAAATAGGTGTAAATACTTTAAGAATGTGTGAAGGTCACTTCAAGGTGAGCCGCTGAGCACGAAATAAATAAATCACACGTCGTTTACACGTTCATTATTTATTATGTTTTATAGCAATATGAAATATTTATAAATTTATAAATATAATCATGTTGTTATTACAGTCGTTGCAGCAAAAACAATGTTAAGGTTATGTACCTACCTACTATCGATAATTTGAATCAACATATTAATATGAGTGATTTTAGCAATTAACACAAAAAATGTATGCAATAGGTATTTTATATACTAGCTTGGTTAAAAATCTTTCCCAGTTAAATACTTGATGAAACAAACAATGATTGCAGACATCTAACTAACAGTAAAGGGAACAAAGCCCATCATTATGACGAAAACTATACAATTACTAGTTTTGTATTCTCAATACCTAACTCATTAAGACAAGGTCAATTGGTTGCAGACAGTGAACGATAAATAGCTGCAAGAATAATAAAACACTGTCCGACTCTACGTCACACGTAGCGGAAAATCGATCCATATTAAAATAGATCACGTAACCTAACTCTGATAAGGATACTCGAGTACTATTATGTATCACATAGCGCTTACATTTATACTTTGTTAATATATCAATCATATACATAATACAGTATACACTGTCTGGTTTATATACAAATTAACCATAAAATAATAATATACGACACAAAAGCTATTCTGGAACAGCCCACGTAAATCGTTAATTGTGAACAATACAAATATAATTCACGTACGCCATCGCTGCTCCAATAATTAAGCCGACATAAAAGATATGAACGTGAATAAAACGCGATGTCGTATCTTGAAAAGTTTACGGACGGAGCTATGTCTACGCACACCAGTTGGCGCTGATTCAATTCCTGTTTGAAGTATTTTAGGAGCACACACACAAATCTCGCCCTGTTTACAAATACTATCGCGCACTCGATTCAATTCCATAGAATTTATAAACATTATGTCGAAAGAAATTGGCGTATTCGATTTATGCGGTACGTGTATTCGTTCTATAAATGTTTTCGTATTTTTAACTAAATATTATGTGAACGATGTATTTATTTAGATAAAAATAACATATAACGATACAAAGGGAGAACATAACTGTTCTTTGATATATTGAACAATGAAATTTTTCATCGTTGCCAGCTTTTATAGTACTCAATAATTTTAAATATCTCTCAAAGATAATCCTGTTATGATAATACGATATTCATGAATTTAACTTAACGAGGTAAAAGTTACCCGTCCTTTTTATATTATAATTGATGCTAAAATTACGAAAAATATTATTCACAGACTGTTCTCAGTGATCATTTGCATTACAGTTATAATGTGGAGGCGGCTAAACACTAATGCCCCTTTTAAAACACAGGCGGATATAAATAATTGATGAATCGGTCTCCTTCTGTTCGTCATAGCGGAAGAATAAATCAAGCGAAACCCAGCTTAACTAAACAAGTTATAAATTATAATCCGACGTCACTATAATAAATTATTTAATAAATCGCGAAATGGCTTTGTGTACTTTAAGGACCTTAATAATTAAAAAGTACGCAGCAATCGAGCAACTCGTTATCAAAACTCATTAAAAGCAAAAGCGCCCAGGATATCCCCGAGGTAACTCATAGCTATTATTAAGAACGCTCTCAGATTTATTTCATACCAATTCATTTTAATTAGGCCTGTATTTAAAATGAAAGCATTTATATTTTATTGCAATAAGCTTTAATTTAGTGCGGGCATTCATTGCTCTAACAGTTCCATTTGTTTGATTCACAATGGCTTTGAATGCTTACTTGCATACACAAAAAGGAAGCAAAGAACGTAAAACAACTTTTACTATTCTCTTTATTGCTTTTAGCGAAAAGCATTGAAGAGGAAACGCACGAATGATTCTTCGATTCAAGCAAATTGAGAATGAGCGAGTTTTAAGTCAATCTAAAACCGAGTATAAACATTCCGAACAAAGATCAAGATTGTTTAAAAATAATATTTCGCATGGTCTGGTTGTTAAAGGCGAAGTGAAACAAAAAATTCGAATTTCGTAAACATTTTTGCTGGAGGTGAATGGTTATTTTGCGTTTATTGCGTTGACTCGGTAGCTCGCCTCAACGGCTCTCGAGCATTGAACTTGGATATACCTATTCTTGCTAGATCGGCTATACTTGTAAACATATTTATATAGTGAACATGTCGAGACCGATGGTCGAGACAGAACATGCCAGTTTTATTTATAAAAAAAACCTAGGTAATTGATATTTATGATCGTTCACAAAAAAATCAATAAAACGTCGGACAACTTTTTCTACCTAAAATAATTGAAAGCAGCTGTTAATGGATTTAACCTTGATATTGGAACCTGTTTCTTTTCATACGCATCCCTTGTAAGAACCACGGGGCGAAACACGTGTTCACACACGCAGAGATGTATAAATAGATCGGGCACTTCGACGAACACTTGTGTAAGTATCGACCGATACATATTTAAAACAAGACTGGATTATAAATACGACTGCTTCGTAATCGAGAACAAACGCTATAATGTCAATTATTGTCCATTGCGTGGAAACAGGTCAATAACAAAGTGCCCCTACGCCTGCGAGGTCAGTGACTGCCGAACGGGGTGGTGCACTGCAGAGGGTGGAGGCGTAATAACACATTTGAAAAGGAACCCTCAACATCTGCCACACATGTGCCTTTCGTTTCGTACTGTGGAATAATGCAAGTCGTGCACACAACCGAGCCGAGGCAGCGGTGGACGGACGTTTTTGTTCACTAACTTTTTGTTGCCTTCACGCTTTGCGCGCTTTCAAACTCACAATGCGTTTTTATAACAACGAAATCAATACATTTGTTACGTTCAGATCGAATTTGATAAATGGTTGAGTTTTTAACGAGCGATTGCTTTCGATCGAGGCTTAAATTAAGTAATATAAATATAATTTCACTCAGTCCTTGGAGTTCAGCCTGAATCGATGCATTTCTCGGAACATCAACACGATTTGGCTGAATGCCAAAACTTTCTTTGGCGTGGCGTAGATTGAGAATGGCAGCATTCATAATAATAAATCACTATATTTTAAACGCTGGAAAAGCTGGATTACTTTATGAGCAACGTATATTTGATAACAAGTCTCATTGCTCGGATGACCTTATTACGGCCAAGAATAATAAATTAGTGACCGATAGAGTTATCGCACGAAAATAAAATCGTTTATTTGCTCGCATTTTGATATGGATGTGTGCTCAATGTTTACATCGCACAATGAAACATTTGATACGCTTTTATATTTACAAGCCGTCTGCGATAGTAGTTTTGTCGAGCGTCAAAGATCGTGGCTCGACCTTTTATTTGACTTGCGAGTGCCCTCGGGCGATATAAGCTCACTGGAACCTACAATACTTGCTTACCAAGCGGATATTACTGTGCAAAGGAAACTTGTGTTCACAACACGAGTTCACAGCGTAATATTAGTTAAACTGTTGAGTGTTGACATGTAAATAATACATATTTATAATGACATGTATGTATAATATATATATATTTTAAATTTTTATCTCAAAAATGTTGGCGCCGATATCTGGCAAGTAAAGACAAAGCAATATGTTGCAAATATTATATGTTGGAATATAATAATAATTGGGTAAAATTTATTTTATATTCATAAATCAAAATCATTCAATAATAGTCTTGGCTAAATGTGGCGATTGACATAAATTAAAAAAATAGCTACAATTAACATGCCATTAAAAAAAACTTCAAAACAATTGTTAAAAAGTTACTTCATACACTGTTAACATTATGGTAATTCCGCGGACGAATCGACGCGAGCGCAGACAAGAGGCGAAGGGGGGAGGTCAGATCCCGTTAGGAGAAAGTAGCCACCTACGTTCGTGGACCACGGCCATCTTGGAATCATTCGAATCGATTCCAATCTACAGCTGATGCCTAAAACGGATAAAGTAACAACATTGCTTTTGGAATTGTTATTTAAAACACGGTACTTTATTGAAATGCCTTTTTGAGTAAATCTTGATCATATGTTTTCTTTCGTTATAGAATTCCATTATCGAATTTCTAAAATTATAACAGGAGGATAACATTTACTCCATAATACTCGGAATATTTTCTTTATATTAAACTTGGCGAGACTCGAAACAAAAATATAACTTTCTCCTTTGAAGCGAAACCTAACAAAATGAGTAACTTGATCGTGTTGTAACGTCAGAAATACGTCAATCGTACTCCATTGTGCCATAATGTCCATATTTAGCCGAGAGGGAGCTATTCATGCGATGATGTCCGATAAGTGTTTCGAGGTTATGTAATCTAAAGACGTAGAAAGAATTCAGCTAATTGAACTTATTTGATGACATTGTGAGTTGTGACAAAATACTTAACATTTTGTTGCAAAAGAGTTTTCGAGATGATGTAATATGATACTGTTTTATAACAATTTCAAAGTAACGTTGATGCCTACTTTTCATTGGTATTGAAATAAGATTGATCACTAATGATGTCGCATTATCAACTATTATACCAAAGAACAGTATGTCGCTCCAAATTCCCGGTACATAATCCGTTGCACAACCGAACAAAATGACTTCGGTAATAAATAATGTTTCATAACTTAACTGAGGTCCAAACTCGCTTTACCAGTTCAGAGCGGAGCAGGTGCCGCGGAAGTTTCTAAACATTTTGACCCTGAACTATGCATACTTTTGAATTACTTGACGTAATTGTTACATTTCTTTCCAAATATTAATCTAAAGGTAAATGTTCTTAAAAACTAAACGCTATTAGAAATATTCAATGATCTTTTGATCAAACCAGACAGCTTTTCAAAGTTGATACACATTAAATAATAAAAACCAGCAGGCATGACGACAACGTTGGAATTTAATAAAATTCGAAAGATGCAAAATAAACATCGGTTTTACCTGGTCTAAAATATGTAAATTGATCTTTTGTACTGCTAAATATCTCAGCATAATTTTGTGGTATTATTCCATTACCATTGCTTGGCATTTTTCTGTTTTATTGTGGATATTATTATTAACGACGATAGGAATATTATTATTAAAGAAGTGAATATTACATGAGATGAAATCCCTATTTAATACAGATATAAGCTAATTGACGAAGAAAATATATTATATTAATTGCCTTGACTGATTACGCAGTATAATTGAAGTAGTTAAAATTACGATATAATTGTCTGCGAACATTGGAGCGGTAGCTGGCAACTTAACATTCAATAGAAAGTCATGCGAAATATCATGCTGTAGACTGCAGTGGAAACCGGTCGCCGGCCGGGGTCGGCGTATGTGAATCGAGATTCGAGAACAATGCTCCTGCGCATGACTATGAGAGCACTGTCATTTATAATAATTATAAAACAATTACCTTTTTACTATAAACCATCGAAACAACTGGTTTTGAGTTTGTAAAACTTGTAAGTAACTAGTTATACACATTTAATAATTATAGTCAATCTCAGACTTAAAGTGGCATTAGTCATTGATTTGAAAAATAATAGTAAATACCAATCGTTTTTATACATTTTTTTAGTACTGTCTTACGTGATACGTCCTATAGATAGGTAAAGGTTATTTTAAGAAATAAACAAGCACGTATGAAAAACGTGACTTTGTTCTATTATAAGAATATTTCTCACAGAAATGTATTTTTATTTACGATTCCAGTAGATAGCTTTAAACAGAAACTGATAAATAAATATCAACGTTAGATCCTCCTTCAGGACAATGAACCTTTGATATACAGCCTCATTAATGCAATAAAGGCAACCGTCACACCGTCGACTTGCCAACGACGAGTGCGGGAGCACGCCAATTATAACGGTATAATCGTCGCCTCGGATTACCTCGTTGACTTCACTAGCATCATAAAAACAACCAACTATACTTCTGTTACCTAGACTCAATCTAAAAATTGTATGGAAAAAAATATTCATGCCAAATTATATACGATTCCACTTTTTTATTACATGAAAATGTGCAAATTACGGTCAGCAAAAAATCTCAAATCTCAGCCGAATCAGAACAAAAGCGATCGAGACAAAATGCCACATCACCGGACCAGGTAAAAAGAATAACAGTATCCTTTCAAAAGGCGCTACTAATTTATTTATCTATATAACAGCCGACCCTTGTCTCCAGAAAAAGATAAAATGGATACAATGGGAACGTCAGGTAGGCTACCCTGATCCCACATATATTACGTCCGCTATTATTATGTTGAACTAAATAATAGTAATAAAAATCCAGCGAGATCAGACGCAAACCGGTTTTGAATACGTTATGTCACGAGCGTATTTGTTGGTCGAGCGAATTAGACGTGGACTTTCACCGGCGACTTTCATAGTTGTGCGATGATAACACGAAATACGGGTCCGACTCGTTCATCTGACCTTTATCATGTTCACGTCGCATTGTTCCACTATTATTTTATGCAGTTTAATTACTTGAACGTGTTATAAATTATGACACGTCAATGATAACCGTAGAAAGTTATCGGGTGTATATCGATAATCGTTAGATTCAATTTCTTATCTATAATTTAATCTGCTTTTCAAATGCTTCATTTATATCATGTCTTTCCGTTCATTATCCACTTAATATTGTTTGTATCTGATTATTGGTATTAAAATCATAAATTGGAGGTATTTTTTGTCCATTGGATTAAATATTATTAACGTATTCTTCTGTTGCTTCTGTCTTATCTTATTTCACCGATAAGGTTAATGTGCTTCTAAATTATCGGGCAATGTATGCGGAAACTGGTAAGTGGCTATTGTTATAGAATGACTCGACGGGCTAATCAAAAACCATTAACAGTCACATCTATTGTGCCAGTTGATTGACAAGACTCATTGTTTCTCCCGTCGCTTCGGCGTCGTGATGTCGTCCCACCGCTGTTCCTGTTTTCTGCATCAATAAAACCATCGAGTCATATCGAGTGAACGTGTTCGTAGTAATAAATACTCGAATCAGATTAATCATATCCGTCCGAGCTACGATCGCGCATTATTAAGCAGTCGGTTATAAATACATTCTATCGTAAAGTTGCGAGCATAACCGTCGTAATTGCCTGGACGCACGATCTCGAGTTAAACAACATCGACAAAAAATCGAGAGACCGGTTCTTGTACCGCCATAAAATGGTTTCGGGGCGTTTCGTGCGATGAATATTCATTTCGTGATAATATGTACATGTAGATACAAACTTATGAGACTCGTGATGACGCATTCCCAACTATAGGCAGTTATCGATTCTTTGAAGTATCTTATTATAATGAAATATTATAAGGGAAACAAAAATACATTTAACAATTTTATTAATTACAAGGAAATTGTGTTTAACGTAAAAGGTAGGAGAATATTTGAAATATTGTCGTCATTAAAATTTATATTATTATTTCAATAGCTTATATTTATCTTGGCAATTGTTATTTAAATTAAGGTGAAATGAGACCCAAAACAGACGTTTTGAGCTCACGAAGAATTAATTTTTTTCTTCAAAAACTACCAATTTGATTTTTTTTATTTATCGATTTATTTAATTGAAGAGTTTGTCTAGTGACGTGCGGGAACCGAAACACGATTGAAAAAATTTGCCTCGATAGAAAAACGTTGTGAAGTTTCCTAAAAATTAAACGGTCAATCAATTTCATTTGGACAATGGTAAAGTAATATCAATGAAACTTTATCCACATCCATTTCCATTCAATTCTTGAGAGACGTGCGGGATTAGATTTTACATTTAATACATCAGTAATTTAAAAAAAATATATTTATAAATTATGAGCACAAAATTGCGCGTAGGCCGGTCGCTTCCGCCGTTCCGCCTCCTGTTAGTCGACGCTAACGCGTCTTAGAGAGCAGTCCAGGGGGGTAACCGGCATCTCTTATAGCAAGCTTATTATAACATTACTATGTCTTTTCGTACCGTGACACCCTTAACGCAAGCTTGTTGCAGCGTTAAACTGATTTTGTTTTTCTAGCAATTTTGATGACGTCACTCGTAATAGTTCACTCAATTATTGGGACCGTGCGATCTATTTGACAATTTGACAGTTATCGGTTAATAATAGAACTTCGTAACTGCGAATTACATCGGCTTGTTCGAAGAAAAGGCTTCAAACCTTTTGATTTAAGAAGAATCGTGTAAATAGTAAACAAGTGCGTAATCATCACGAGTCCCTATGAGATATGGGGGCATCATATGAACAATTTGAAAATACAATATAGGTAACCTACAGATTTATCTGTGTAAGATAAAAGTAATGTAAGTACCATACCCAATGCAAATCTATTTAAAAATACGTCTGTATATGTACACATTCTCCACTTGTTATTTCTCTGTATAATAAAATGCAACTCTACTTATTCCCTAAACATAAATTTTATCTAATACCTACTTAATGTAAATCTATAAAATATTGTTTATTATTTCTTCATGATTCAATATATTTTATCATGTTATTATTTGCCTATATAATAAAAGACTATAAAAGCAAATCTACACACAAATGCACTACCCATATTGTACTTATGATTATGTAATCTGTTGTTAAGGATCTCATTTAATTTTGAGAAATAAAACCATTATTTATTTCCAGATTCTACAATCAATTCCGAGCACTAGGAATAAGATTACCCAGAGTAACCACATGGATGCATTGATAGTATTCAAGAAGCCATGGTGCCAGCGCAACATGAATATATTTTTTTCAATAGGAAGCAATATCATACTTTAAATGTTTAAGTGCAATAAAAAACATTTATAAATCCAAAATCTTTATTTAGTCCTTTTTATTTATTCATTGACAAATCATTTGCTCCTTTACTTCTCTTGATATCATTTATATATAAAAAAAGTGATAAAACATGGAAGTATTCGAAATTAGATTCAATTCTATTTAGCTTAAATATTTATTAAAAACAATTAGGTAGATATATAACTCAAATCCAAATTTGTAAGTAAATAGCATATTAAAAACACCCTTGATTAAAAAAAAATTAAATTTTTATTTATAATACCAGCCTTTAAAACTTAAAATGCAATAAACAAAAACTTTATATTTACATCACAATGAATAATTCCTACACTAATAGTTTAATGGTATTTATATTTTTATTTTAAATTTAAATCAATTATTGTATTTGCATAATAAAGAGTTGATAAATCATTTAAAAACTTGCAGTACTTATGTATACTTTTAATTTCATTTTTATTAAACGTAAAAAGGAAAACAATGTAGGTACTATATTTTTACATTTTCAGATGTATGATACAAATATGAATATTTTAAGTGTAGACATGGTGGCGCCTCCCCCAACTTGAAGTTCTCACTACCACATGAACATCTCCCAAGCCGGTACTTCCTTGTTCAATGTTTGGGCAAGCCGGCAATCAACACAACTGTGAAAGATAAATTGGATTTAAACTGATTATTTGTTGCTTTAAAATTTAATAAGTACCTTTAATATGTTTACTTTTATTATTAAAGGGCTTGTCATGGTGTATGTAAACATCTAAAAAGAAGTTTTTTAAACAATGTCGGTATGGTTTGTTAGATACCTTATTTGTTAATAATTTTTCAAGTATTTCAACGTTTTAGTTGTTTATCTTGCAATTCTTAATATTGTATTAAAAAAAACTTAAATGTGTAGGTACAATGCCTTAGAAAACTTTTAATATATGTAGCTTCTAACCAAACAGATAGGTTTGCTTATAAATTAATATAAATATTTACTTTTGACCAGCTGCTCTAGTTTTTGTGAACTCCCAAATCATTTGCACTTATACTTTCAGAGAATTCTATCAACTTCGTCTCAGCATAACTTTTAACTCGTTGGGAGTTATTTATGTACCTTTGTCTTTGTAACTTCAGGGTCAGGGAGCTTCGCGCACTCTGCACAATGTTCTGCTGCAAGTTAAATAAAAATTACTTCAATTAACAATAATCAAAACAGACGAAATCATGCAAAAACCAATACTTTATTCGTAAAAATATATCTGTGTTATCATAAATCGTCCAATGTTTTAGATATAATATATTTATTACTCGTTTATTATCTTACCTTGCTATTTCAATTGCTCTTTCATGCCTCTTTCATGCATTACTTATCTTTCGCAATTTTTCAATTTGATTTATCCAAATTTTAGATATTATTACGAGGACACCGCCATTTTTATATTATCAACCTATTATGGGTACGTTTTGTTGAGTTCACAAAATAATCTTACTTTATTTTGGTACCGGGAGCCTTCAAAACATGATTACTATACGATTGCCTACAATGTCCAATGAGCGAATGAATTCCGAAGTTTTGTCTATTTTTTTAAGATTAATGGCTTGGCTACGAGGCTTTTAGGCCAAGTCGTAATGATTTGTATCGAACATTAAACGTCAAAAATCAAAATGTCATGTCACTGACCTCATAATTCATATTATTATCTAAAATTTCAGATAAACTTAAACTTAAATAATTATGTGAATCTCATCTCTGGATAAATGAGAAAGTGCGAAAAAGCAATATTGAAAAGTTATGATGAGACGAAGTTGATAGAATTCTCTGCTGAAAGTTTAAGTGCAAATGATTTGGGAGTTCACAAAAACTAGAGCAGCTGGTCAAAAGTAAATATTTATATTAATTTATAAGCAGGGTTGCTTTGGTCTATGTTTGGTTAGAAGCTACTAATATTAACAGTTTTGTAAGGAACACACCTACACATTTAACTTTTTTTTTTAATACAATATTAAGAATTGCAAGATAAACAACTAAAATGTTAAAATACTTGAAAAATGATTAACAAATAAAGTTTTTATTATTTAACAAACTATACCGACATTGATTAAAAAAAACATCTAAAATTACATACTCCATGACAAGCCCTTTAATAATAAAAGTTTTACACACATATTAAGTGTAATTATTAAATTTTAAAGCAACAAACAATCAGTTTAAATCCAATTTATCTTTCACAGTTGTGTTGATTGCCGGCTTGCCCAAACATTGAACAAGGAAGTACCGACTTGGGAGATGATCATGTGGTAGTGAGAACTTCAAGTTGGGGGAGGCGCCACCATGTCTACACTTAAAATATTCATATTTGTATCATACATCTGAAAATGTAAAAATTTAATTGTACCTTAATATAGTACATTGTTTTCATTTTAAGTTTAATAAAAATGAAATTAAAAGTATACATAAGTACTGCAAGTTTTTAAATGATTTATCGACTCTTTATTATGCAAATACAATAATTGATTTAAATATAAAATAAAAATATAAATACCAACTATTAGTGTAGGAATTATTCATTGCGATGTAAATATAAAGTTTTTGTTTATTGCATTTTAAGTTTTAAAAGCTGGTATTATAAATAAGACTTTATTTTTTTAATCAAGAGTCTTTTTAATATGCTATTTACTTACAAATTTGGATTTGAGTAATATACCTAATTGTTTTTAGTTAATATTTAATCAAAATAGAATTGAATCTATTTTCAAATAATTCCATGTTTTATTACATTTTTTTATATATAAATGTTATCAAGAGAAGTAAAGGAACAAATGATTTGTCAATTATAAATAAAAAGGACTAAATAAAGATTTTGGATTTATAAAATATGTTTTTAATTGCACTAATACATTTAAAGCATGATATTGCTTCCTATTGAAAAAAATATATTCATGTTGCGCTGGCACTTTATAGCTTCTTGAATACTATCAATGCATCCATGTGGTTACGCTGGGTAATCTTATCCCTAGTGCTCGGAATTGATTGTAGAATCTGGAAATAAATAATGGTTTTATTTCTCAAAATTAAATGAGATCCCTAACATAAGTATAATATGGGTAGTGCATTTGAGTGTAGATTTACTTTTAAGTGTTTTATTACATAAATAATATAACAATATGATAAAATATATTGAATCAAGAAGAAATAATAAACAATCTTTTATAGATTTACATTAAGTATTAGATAAAATTTATGTTTAGAGATTATGTAGGGTTGCATTTTATTATATAGAGAAATAACAAGTGGAGAATGTGTACATAAATAAACGTATTTTTAAATATACTCTTAAGATTTGCCTTGGGTATGGTACTTACATTACTTTTATCTTACACAGATAGGTTATAATTGTATTTTCAGATTGTTCATATGATGCCCCCATATCTCATAGAGACTCGTGATGATTGCGCACTTCGCAATAATAAATTATTTACACGATTCTTCTTAAATCAAAAGGTTTGAAGCCTTTTCTTGGAACAACCCGATGTAGTTATGTTAATTTTGCATTTTTAATATAATAAATGTATTATCTTCTTTAAAAGCTTCATTTATTAAATAGATTTCCAACTACATACCTACGTTTCACTTAAATTTGATGTGTATTCTTTTAATAATATTCAAAATAATGTTATAAAAGTTCCATATTTACAACTTTACTAAAATTGCTAAAAACTGTCATTAATGACATTTTATCAAGAATGCTAAATGTCAAAGAGAGTGTGCCGGTTCCAATTTTTCGATTGACGTCTCGAAACAGTCTTGTTGCAATTGGTTTACATATGTTTTAGAAGGTCCCGGTGCCAAAAAAGTAAGATTATTTTGTGAACGCAACAAAACGTACCCATAATAAGACTGTTATTCTAAAGGTGCCGGTTACCCCCCTGTACAACTTTTTCGCGCGGTGCCGTTGTCTACTCGCATACGTGATTTAGTGTTAGTGATACTAAAGTTTTTCATAAACATGGTGAATTTTGGTGGCCAAAACATTGATGGTGAGAACATTAGGAAGAAAATGTTGCGAAAGCAGATAAAAAAACTACAGTTATTGAACCCAAATAGGTAAGTTTGATGTTTATCATGCTTATTTATATTTATTATGTCTTTCGGCCGCTACAAGTCTAAAGATTTCAACTTCCAATATATTGATTACTAGGTATATTTACAAGTCTAATTTGAGAAACGCATAAATCAAAATTTGAAAGTTATTTTTACTTGTAATAATTAGTAATAAATATTATTTTAATTTTTTGGAGTATTATATGTTTACTAAGTCTGAATTGAGCAACGCACAAATCAAGATTTTATAATTTTATGCACTCCGTCTTTATTTTTATTTATAACTAGAGGTCCGCCCCGGCTTCGCCCGTGGTACATATTTCGCAATAAAAGGTAGCCTATGTCCTTTCTCGGGTATCAAAATATCTCCATACCAAATTTCATGCAAATTGGTTCAGTAGTTTAGGCGTGATTGAGTAACAGACAGACAGACAGACAGAGTTACTTTCGCATTTATAATATTAGTATGGAAGTATGGATTTTATTATTGGTATAGAATAGATAAGTAATGTTTTAGTTTTTTTTTGAGATTTCATCTTCCAATAAATATACTACTGATTTGTGTATGTATGTTTATTTCTAACAGCGAAGCGCGACCACGAAAAATCCGATGAGCAGCCTGCAAGCCAGGACGCAATAAAAGACAAACCATGATTACCAGAAACTGATGTGGATCTTCAGACAGTTTCATATAGTACTTTTTTGTGTAAGTTTATCTTATGTTATTTATTTATAAGTCATAAGATTGAAGATAGTAAAATATTTCAGACTAGTGTAAGTTATCACTGGCTGGTTACCACTTACCAAAATTTGTTTTTATGCATATTATGCATAAGCATAATTACTTGTAAATTTTATATAAAAAAATATTTGAAAAATTTGTATGACGATGCCGACAGTCGACTTTTTTTACGAGCTCGGACAATAGAGCGATAAATGAACGGACACAGCTGCGAAATTTTACTAATTTTTATAAAAGCACTTGTTATACTAATTGCGGTCAACCGTAAAATTTTGCAAACAAAAGAACGATTTTCTCAGAAAGTTTGCTGTGTATGACGCCGACAATCGAGTTTATTACGGACTAGGATAATAAAGCGACAAAGGAACGTACACAGCTGCGCAATTTTTTCTAGTTTTGTGATGAAAGTATCTTTATAATAATCGTGGTATTATAATTGGTTTATCAATGAATTTTTCTATAAATCTTTTTTTGTTATACAGAATTTTCGTTTCATTCATTCTCTCCTATTATAACTTATTGTGGTTGTTTCAGCAGCACAATGTACAAGGACAGCTCAAAATGACGAGCAAGAAACATATTTATTTTCGGAACAAGGTGAAGAAGAAAAAATGAAAGTCGTATCAAGAAGATAAACATTGGAACAATAAAATAGTACCAAAACCAGCATTCGAAAATATCTGTTATGTTATGTTATATTATATATCAAATGTCAAAATTCTATCTTATTATCTATACTAATATTATAAATCTAAAGAGTTTGTTTGTTTGTTTGAACGCGCTAATCTCGGGAACTACTGGTCCGATTTGAAAAATTCTTTCGGTGTTAGATAGCCCATTTATCGAGGAAGGCTATAGGCTATATATCATCACGCTAAGACCAACAGGAACGGAGCAATGCGGGTGAAACCGCGGGGAACAGCTAGTATATCATATATCTGATATTAAATATATCAAAATGTCGGATATATTTATTAAAAAAAAATCAAAATTGTAAATAATATTTTTTTGTTATTGATTTTTTCAATAAATATGATATATATTATGTAAAAAAAAAAACCAAACGTAAATAGCATAAGTCTATTATGTATTTTTATTATCATATTGTACGTAAAGTCCCCATGACGAAAAACTATAAAATATTTTGTTTACAAAGATGTTCAAATAACTTATATAGGTAGCGACAATTCTAACAATAACAAATCATTTCATCATAAAATAAATTAGTCGCAAGCTCACTTTTTGTAACCAGACTTGTACCAATTAAAAATCGACCTTCGTGCAAAGGAACAAAGGTCGTTTTTCTAGTCCGATGGGTCCGGCAACGAAAAGACGTTGCCGGATCGCTTTACTCGGCTTTAACCGCGCGAATATAAGAATTTAAGTAAAGTTCATTGAACCTCCGTTAGTTCCGTATGTTTCCGTCATCTATTCAGTTGTGTGGCATGGCGAGGGGATTTTCGTGAAGCGTCCCGCGCGCTCTTATGCTCCACCCAGGGGGCGTAGCCCAAAAGGTGCACAAACACGATTGTATTTCGTCTTAATGATCAACAACAACCGGTTACTTTGATCATTATTAGACTACACGTTGTAATTTATATGATAATGTTAGTATCGCTGTTTACTTAAGACTTGGCATACGACGCTGGCGCCCTTTAAATGTAAACAGAACGAGTTCCTCCAACCTACATTTAAAGTAAGTTTACCTCGAACGTAAAAACAAGTTCCAGTTAACATATGCACTTCACAACCGATACATGACAAACAAGAATAAAATAAATAACAATTAGCTGCGCGTACCGTTGCAGAAGGTAAAATAAGCGTATTCGATGAAGTCAATGCAAGCAGATTGAATAAGAGGAAAAAAGAATAATGTAGAAACATCTATTGAAAACGATATGACCCCGTTACTCGGATGCCTAATTGAAATTTAGATAAAGAAATGATAATACCAAATGCACACTTCGTCCGCTCTGACCTCTGTATTTTAAGATCACCGGGTGTGAAGTATAAGTGGTCATAAATACGCAGATGACGCTTGGACAAACAAAGAAATCAATCTGAATGTGAAATTCTGATCTCGATTTTCCAATACAAATAACATAAGGGTGTGTGCACATAATCGGTAACAAGAGATCGATGAAAATAATGAAAGTATTTACAACAATCAAATGTACGAATTAAGTTCATCCGATCATGACTAATTTTAGTTAGAACAGGCTGAAGTTTCAAACTACAATAGCAAGATATTAACAACGCAGGCATGTAATTTCCTTCCCTAGTTACAAATATTTTAGCCCTCCACCAATGAAACATTTTCGACGTGCCGCAAATTTTCGTTAATCCCTAAATTCCCATCTGTACAGTAAGCCCGCCCTTAGCTTCAACGTGACATTAAAAAAACATGAATCTGTTGCGTTAAGGTGACGACAGTGGTACGCAGTTTATTTGGTTTTAAAATTTTTATCAAACGTATGAACTCCATTAATATGAAACCGTTGAATGATTTATTTCCATATAACACAGTGAGGAAACTAGTCACTCAAATCACTCCTACTTTCTACGAATATTGTTTACTATTCCTGTCTAAACTGACTATAACATAATATAATACAATACATTCAAAGTAACTTTAAAGAAAAACCCGAATTATTACCTTTTTTATTACTCTCTACTGGTTCCAGCTCAGGTGATGTACCTGGAAATAATGAGAATTTGATGTTAAAATATTTAGATTTAATAAAACCAAAATAGAATAAAAATCTAATGGAATCTAGTTACGAAAGGTTCAATATTTATTCATGGTATATTTACAAAGTTGGCAAGAACGACGGGTCGAGACCGGTTACAGAAACCCGTTTTGGCTGTAAAAGGTGCGTGAAATAAACAACCTCATTTAATTTAGATATATTTTTTTATGCTGCACCACTCTTGAAATATATAATTTATTCTAGTTTAATGGCTCATTTACGAGTTCCTACATTTCCGGCCAATTTGATGATAGCACTTATTTATTCATTGATACTTTTACAACAGGACACTGAGTACTTGTCGGGAATACAATTACAGCAGTAATATCGAGTGCAATGGCACTAAGCAGGTGGTCAGTAGGCACATTTCTGATATCTATTTTAGTTCCCCGCATCGTTTGTCAACCGTTTGCAGCTGGCAGGCACCAGTCCATAAAGTTATATATTTCATGGACTTAATAGCTTTGTGATTCGCTCCAACCCCCTCGTAACTTTAGAAAAAAACCTGGATAACGATCTTTTTTATAGCCCCATGCTTTTTGCAACATGATATAAAACCCTCACGCATATAATCCTATCGGAGAAAAAACGCATGTAACTTTCGAGTCCCTAAAATAAATATGATGTAGCCCTTGATCAACAATTCTTGTCTGTGTTGCAAGCTGTATCCACATACTTATGTTAAATATTACCATTGCTTAACTGTAAGTTCCTGACAATTAACCTTATTTAAAAGTCATGTAAAAATGTATCCAAATTTGGTTGCAGACTTGCCAGACTAGCAATTAATTCATCGAGAAACCTGATAACCATAATTGAAGTGTAGGTGTAAATCGAGAAACAGCTGAGTATTTAATGTTCTCGTGAGTCGCCTGACATTTTATAAGAACCGGTTTATAAGTTATGCAATAGAAAACATATTCACGTAATGATATGCAGCGACAGCCGCTTTTTAGCATAATCACCTGTCAATTGAAGTGAAATATGTTAGTTCAAACGGTCGATATTTCTAAATACAGTTTTAATGCTCGTGATCAATAAAAATAATAATGATTTGACTTTGATTAAAGCTCTATTAGCCTCTTATTTTAAAATGTTATTATTCATGATAATGTGACCAAATGGAAAGGTATGAATGAATGATATCGCACCAAATTAGGTAAATGTTACAGTAGTTTAAATTTAAAGAAACATTTGTAATATATAATTAATGTTGTGTTAAATATACACACGCCTACATTCCATACTATGCCTACAAAGACACCTCCTCCACACAAGTACCTACACATTTATTTATGGTAAGTCTAGGTAGTTGAGATAAATGCCTAACATCGTCGTAGCTGGCATAAAATATCTCTACATTAGCTTACACCAGTCTAGGGCTTATCCAGTTAGGGTAGATTTCTCACGCAGGTGTGCGCTGTAAGATGGATTAAATGCATTTATTACAACAACTCGACACAAGTTATCATATAGCGAGACAAATTTATGATTACACAAAGATGCTTGCGCGTCCAATTCGCCTAATCTCTACACTAATGCTACTTGAATACAGATACTGTTTTTTGTATTATCTGCTTCTGAACTATCGTCTTATTTGATCCAATTTTCATTGGCAACTTGACCTCTAGTAGAAATATCCTTAGAGGTTTCCTGTTTCATAACCTCCATTTTTTTGCCCTGACTAATAGCCGTCGACATACTTGACGGAGAGCAAAAAAACACGTTGTTTTCTCCTTAAAGGCACCGCGAGCGCCTTTCTTGATCGGTATGCGGAGGAACCAGTCCGCAAACTGGTTTGAACGTGAGAAATGGGCACCCTCCCTCGTACATTGTCAGATATTCCATGACTAAAATTCTGGACCACAAAGTTAATGACTGGTATAAAACAAGGACCTGATGGAAAGTTTCGAGACTGCCAACATTTTTTTAATTAAGATGAATCTACCTCAAGGTGATCATTTTACGTTAACTTTTACTACAAACTGTTTTTCTACGATTTTTTGTTTAGATTAAATAGTTAAATACCTATAAAAAGTATTTTATGAAAAGATAGTTATCTTCAGTTGGTGCTTGGTACTTTTAATTCAAACGTACATATTAGTGGATTGTACAAAAATTGAGGCTAGACTTTTAACTCTTTATGCTTTTAAGTTCAAGAATAAATAAACATAGAGTTGTGAAATATTAATAAAGCGGAATGTAAGTATCGATACTTATACAAGATGAGCGCGATATAAAAAAGTTATAAGATCAGCAGCTGATATACTGAGAAGAAGAATTAATTTTATGACTCCTAAAACGCTACACAAACCTGTTTGGTTAATTTAAGAGACAGTCTAACGGATGTAGTCTAACCACTCTTGTGGGAGGAGATCACCAATACGACCGGATAAAGCTCATTCAATTTATATGTACAATTAAACACGACATACGTACCGTGAAATTGATTTGAAACACTCAAGTTACAACACGTAATCATTATATGTGGGCATATATTATGTACATATGCTATTTACGTTTACATGTACATAAAGCATAGATAATAGGTATCGTGTTTAAAAAGACGTATAACATTACTCATTCATCGTGCTCTGTTTATGATAAATTATACCAGCGATGATGTGTAGGTATTGAAAACAAGCCCGCACTTGGCAAACCTCTCTGTTATTAAACAGACAAAATGGTAAACGAGGTCTGGCATAGCTAAATATAAATCATAGCCCGATATGAGTTTACGCAGATCTAACTTTCGTGGGAACGAGGTCAATAGTTTTGGCATACGTTCTTAGAGTCGAAATAAGGCAACTCCAAATGTTTTATGTAAAGGGTGACATTGAGTGGAACAGACGGCAGTTTTGCTTCAAAAATATCACGTTAAGTGTATTTGAAATAAAAAAGAAGTAGTTACAAAATTGGACGTCTGAAGGTGAACATGACTCATTAATAATTAATAACACTGAAAAAAAAAAGATAATTTTGTGCGAGTTTACTATTAGGAATGTTCCAATATATCAAATAATATTTGCCATTATAATACTGAATGGTACTGAGTAAATTAATGGAGGATAAGTTAACGGTCACGAGGAAGATCACGTTGCAGGCTGCGGCAAATACGTGTGACGAGATGACGAGGTTGTTAAATAAATCACTATTCTAGTACCTACTAATAAATCAGTTATAACAACAAAATGGTTATTGAGCAATTGTTTTGTAGTAATAAAATAATAAACACCGCTTATTCAACAACGTCATCTAGCAAAAAAGAAAGCGATTTTGTTTGAGTTATTTGTTTCTAAATATTATTGCAATTAATATAAAAAATTAATATTGCTCATCCTTACATAATTAATATTATAATGGAATGAAAATAATGACAAAATTAAAATGTTACATATTTTACATGAATTGCTTACGTGCGTGCGCATACAGACATGATAATATGCCGAATTTAAATCGAGCGTATTAGGTCATCATTCTACAATAGCTTTTATCGAATGTAGTGTATGAATTATCTGTATTTTAAATTTATCACTCCATATACATACGACAAGATTAATGTACGATAGATAAAAGGCAAAATATAGTGAGGAATTGTAATAATTATTATCGTTTCCACATGCTGTTGTTTTAGCGCGTAATACGTAATTACATTTGTTTCATACATTATTATTGCAATAGAGCGATGGATTTGATTTAGCCAATACGAATAAAGCGCTATAATACGATCAACACCATTTGCACAACTCATAACACGAATACTTTATTAGTTATTCATCGCTTTGTTTTTACATATTCGTATTTGGTCATTCCAACGTTCACTATTTTTGACTTAATTTGACCTCGAAGCGTTTAGATAACCCGCAGAACAGGTTTATATAAGAATACGTTACTAAATAACATAAGAATAACACGAACTGTCTACGTCTAATAAAATATATCAAAATTGCTAGCTAAAAAAAATTTCTGAACTTATAAAGTATTAAGTACATCCCCCATATCAATTTGATTGATAGTACGTTCAAGAAAATGAATGACCGTTCTATGTGAGCGCAGATATTTTCAGATCACGGAAGCCATATAATAAACGTCGGTATATATTATATTCTCTATAATATATACAAGTTAAGTCGTTGAAATGTAAACAGATCAAGGTGGAGAAAATCATTTCACTGTATCATCAGCAGCTCGCTGACTGAATAATATAAAACCGTGCGTCAATTGTGAATTGGAAATTTAAATCTGTTTTGATACGTGAATTAATGTACCCATGTTATTTTGTCATTCATATGTGAATTTGTATCAAAAAAACATTATGTAATAATCTATACTAATATTATAAAGCTGAAAAGTTTGTTTGTTTGTTTGAACGCGCTTATCTCGGGAACTACAGGTCCGATTTGAAAAATTCTTTCGGTGTTAGATAGCCCATTTATCGAGGAAGGTTATAGGCTATATAACATCACACTACGGCCAACAGGAGTTGAGCTACGGGGGTGAAACCGCGCGGAGCAGCTAGTGATGAATAAACACATATCTCAAGCAGCGTACAAAATAAAACCACGTCTATTAAGAAGCTCTTTAAACAATATGCTTTTAAACCCACATAAAGTTAAAATACCTACATTAAATTTCTTTCAATAGAATATGTATAGAAGATGCAATAACGTATGGAGGTCACAGAAACGCAGCGTTCCCATGGCCGTCGGAAACAATAACAGAATCGCGCGCTCCGAGCACATAAAAGCTGAGAACAATCGGGCCAGTGGAAACAAGAGAGCGATATAAATCAAGCTAAACATTGCGTGCACTGCCCGGCTATAGATCCTCGGGTTTCGTTTCTGCACGCCTTCCCGCCGCCCGCTTATAATAATTATCGAGTACTTTCGCCTACCAAGCTCGACGCCATCTTGCTATTTATGTTGCAAAATGGCGGCAGCGCACACCACGTGCTTTCGTACTTTGCCTTATATTTTGCAAACATAATTGAAATTGCTTCTCTACTTTTGCTCGAAACTACATTTCTCGAATTATATTGTCGTTTTCAAGACCATTCTGATTTGGAAGTTACGAATTGTGAACAAGGTCTTGCAAAATTTACATTCAATAGGGAGCCGTTAAGTCGCGATGTGACTGGACGCGGACGAAGGTCACCTTGACCAACCGCTCGTTGTATTTATCTTTACATCAGTAATAATGACCTGATATCGAATGAACTTGTGTTAAGGACAGTTGGAGAATAATAATTTAATATTCAAATGATTAATAATGTATTCAAATGACACACACCGGAAATTTTGATAGTAAACCTAATTAAGCAATTGTTTTGTATGCGAATAGTATTTACGTAATTTATGATAACGATATGAATATATGTAGGACGTTTGTTATTTATTATTAAACTTGATATTCAAACAATATCATACTCTTATTTCCAGAAAGGATGGTTTATTTAAGCTATTGAATATGTAAGTATATCATGTTTCATAGGGCACTAAAACCATGACGTGGTATAAAGTATTAAATCAAAAATTGTCCTTATCACATTTCAAGATAAAAATTGCACTATATACGAGGCACTTAGCACTTAATGCCTGATAACACTTATCTATCGTAAGTGGGTCAAACTATAATGATATAACAATCATAAGGCATGAGCTAGGGCGCACTCGTGACATTTCAACGACGATAACTCAGATAGCTTTTACAAAAATTAGGCGAGTCAATGTCTCATCAGTTTCCTGTTGCGAGGTTTGCAATTCAGTACAGGAAACAAAATTCAAAGACAATTTCTATGCAGATCTTGCAGGGGCGATCACTTAGTATTCAGTGAGTTTTGCGGGCCAATGGCGGCGGACTATCAGCGCCGTCCAGCGCCGCTTGAATATGTATGAGCGCACACCGACACTTGAACACCACGCACGCACGCAATTTAGCCGTGACACACATCTTTACTTAAGTTTCCAATCATTTACACTAAAATTACATATATCTCCATAATCAGATATTTTATTTGATCAACACCCACTCTCCAAACAGTTCTTTTAGTTTAATGACATCTATAATATCACTATCAATTAGCATATACACGTATTTGTTACTTTTAAATATACAACGTGAGAATGAAATGTAAACACGTGCCGAAAAAAGTAAATAGTAAATGAATGCGGCGTTCCGAGAATCGTGATGAGCATGACATCATACTCTTCGAGCGAAGAATAATATGAATAGCCCAGTAATAACGTCTCGGAGAACAATGCCTCGGTAATAAAACGTATATAAAATACTACAGATAACGACTGCCTATACAAAGAATTTTTCAATACAAAAGGTGTACCATTTGATTTAATACCGATACGCTTTGTGATAAGCAATGATTTGATTCTATTTCTAGAAGCATGTGTTTTCTGATTGATCGCTCAAGACTCGTTACCCACATCTGTCATGTTCATGGCTACACTGTTTAACACATGTTAGCTAATGATGCCAACACAACGTGCTACGCGTGTGTTCGTATCTACGTTCGATTATATTTATAGTATGCATTAATAAATACACGGAGTAAACCCACAATTCGTGTACGAACAGTGCTGACCTGAGTTCTGGGATGTAATCGGCGAATCGAAGTTGAAAAAGAACACCGACTGCGAATTGCTATGCACAATAGAAAAGAAACGAGACCGGAGCATGCAGAGTGGTGGTGCGCGACGTGGGAAAGCGAATGGCGGCATTGGCGGCCATCTTGGAATGGGTTCGTTCGGAAAACATCACGTGTCCACGCGTCCGCTCGGCAACAGCGTGCAAAGGCTAAACGGACCGGAACAATTCGTGCACCACGTGCTTTTTTTTTGTTTGTGCAACATTCCTTTCCTGCGAATAGTATCGATCTGCGCCCACCCCTTTTGGCTAAAGATAAACACGGGTAAAAATAAACGAGCCATTCTCTCAGCGCGTTCAAGTTATTGATCACCCACTTGGTACAAGCGGACATTGATTTGCGATTTTGTAAGACAATAGCAGTACGGTCGGGCCTGTTGAACTAAACGAATATGGTAAGAATATTGAAAGCGCTTGCATGCTAGGTACAAACGAGGCATTTTAGGTTGTAAAGTATATGATTTCTAATATATATATTATGAAACCTGAAATACCTAATATGAATATGGTAGAATCACAATTAATTAATTTAAACGAAAATATGTTTGGTAAATAAAAGTTAGTAATAACGATGATAATAATTTATACAAAGGAACATCGACAGATGAAAATATTATGTTATAAACAGTTATGTAATTGAATGCACATGACGTTATGAATGTCGAAGTAAGCGAACGAATGTTGCATTCGAAACACGTGTCTGTAAACATTCAGATGAGACTGTGAATCATAAACTACGCAACATAATTTTGTATCAACATTCACCACATTTTCTGGATAACTAAAGCGTGCGTTGTGACTAACTTACCGGTCTCTATTAGTTAGCTAACAAAGTACAAACCTTATGAGAGTGTCGCGTGTGGGCGCAAAGTGACTTGCGCTTGTATATTAATGTTTTTCGTGACAACCGTTTCCTCGACGACCCATCACGCCATGCCATGCGTGACTCACTATTATACTCTTTTGTTGTTATTACATTTAAACGATTCAGATCTATAATTATTGTTACTTTAGTCTCTTCTGTACAATTACAACATAAAATGGAGTGTTTTGATTGGCAATTGCTATGCTAATTGACGCAGTTATTGTTTTCATTATCATATTTCTGCCCAATATAATACCTAGCAGTTGTTTTCATTCGAATTATTTCATTATATTAATTTTCCACTTCTGATCATGCTCTTTTTAGCTATAAAATAAAATAAAGTATCGCTTCCCAAAGAAAGTCTAAAGTTGTTCGTAAAAATTTATCATTATATTCCTCTTAAGGTATTGTCCTATAAAATATCTGTTTATGGCATTAGTATGTGTGCCGTGTCTCGTCAAGTAATAGCAAGCGATAGAGTGGGGTTCGGCATTAATCTCAAGAGTCAAGACCTTATAAGGTAGTTGCCGTTATGTAACTCGTTCTTATGGCAATGTAAACAACCTCTCGGCTCGCATATATTTAGCAAGAGGTTTTTATCGCGTTCCTCTTTGGTTATGCTTCGTGGCGTGGTCGTGCTGAACCTCGCATGCAAACACAAGTTATGTGAGACTACTAGAATATAATACTCGACTAATATTATATTATAAAGAACGTGCAAACCGAGTAAATTATAAACCCCAATTAGCACACCTGTACAAAGAAGTAAATATTAACACAAGATACGTATAAAAATAATCCAATGTCGACAAAATTGTGCTAAAGAATTTCAAGGAGAAACAAACTACCACGAACCGCAAAAGATGACAATAAAACGCGAGGACTTATCTGAGATTACGAGTCACGTAATTCATAATATTCAATGTAGAAATTGTGCTTAAAAGTCTGAGCGTTTAATAAAAATAACGGAAAGCAAAGTTGGAGCGAGAGGCATGACGGCACATCTTAATTGTTGAAAAGAGATAGATGACTGCCGTCTTACATAGCTATTTTTCAGTCACGCGCTATGGAACAGCGTTTCTATTTTTTGCACGCTCTCAATTGACCTCGTTGGTTTATCGTTATCAAGTGACGCTAATAATAAATTTATTTCGCCCGTAATAAGTCGAGCGGTAAACCGAAAACCACAAACAGAGATAACCTTCGAGAGTGGATCATCAATATTATTGTTGGTACACATGAGCCATTTGTTTTTGGAATAATATTACGCAACCGTGATAAATGCCACCCACATCATTCTGTTCTGGTGTATTTTTCCTTCGTATGTTTATTAACTAGATAAGCAAAGATAAAGATTGATATAAAGTTAATATGACGGTTAATAAATGTGAGATTTGAGACGGTAATTATTTAATCTGCCATCAAGCAGATAACGAAACATAAAGCAAATGAATTATTGCAGTACGGCTCGTTAAAATTGTTTCTAGGCTAGACGATAGTATACGTTGCGACAGTCACCGCTTTGAGAGCCACTTAACCTCCTTAATGACAAAGCTCGTAGTCAATTAGCAAGCCAATAGTTTTGAACTTTTGACAGTCGTAAACGAACACAATTGGTTGCCTACAAACAATGCTCGTACTAACGATGTCATCTTGCACTATCATGCTCTGAGTTCCGTGACTGCTGCAGCACGACTTACATCAAACAAATCCATTAATATGGACGTTATAATAACTAAATACTACATGTAGACTTTTAATTTGCTATAGGAGTTCACTCTCAAGGTGGAACATATACCATTGAAGACAAGTGAAGGTCAAGTTGAACACGTTCCGATTGTAAATTGTACAATGCTTATAAAATCGTTTAATTGTCTGTTATGATTAATATATTTTGTAAAACTTAAGTTGTTTACATTATATAAGTTAATAGAAAATATGATTTAATGCTTATGTTCAGTTTTGGCTGATATTTAAATCCCAAATGTCATATCATATCAACTCGAATAGAAGTTGAGCAATGCTAAGGCGTTATAAATTAACTTGCATAATGTAATTCAAAGTTTATTCGCAGCCAGACAGCAATTACGCAGGGAAGTTTGAGCAGCATTCACGAACACCGAAAGAGGTGAGGTCCCCACTCCCACACCCGCTTCAAACGCTCAAACTCGCGGCAGGGGGTGAAATTGGGAAACTTCCACGGCCCATTCAATCCGATTATTTCACATTCTTTTGGGCTGATGAACTTTGCTGTCTATCATCGATCAAATCAAAAACACGAGTATAATGTAGATTATTAACTTTCGAAATTAAAAGTGGTTCGGGGATTTAGAAAAGTTTTCTCATCAGTATTGAAAAATGAAACGGTCTTGGAAGTTTTCGAGCTAATGCTCCTTAACATTGCCATAAGAAGTAAAATATAAGGCAGTAAACACAATTTAGTAGTATAACTTTGAAACAAGTTGCAAATAAACACATTATATTAAAGTGAGGAAGATCGCGAAACAGAAAGTTTGCCAAAGTCGGCTACTTGTGTAAAGTTGGCAAGTTACTAACTTCTTGTGAAACTTCGCTGCTTCAAAACTGTAATGCTTGGAAGAAGATAATCTAAAAGTTGGACGTCGCAAACTTATTACATCTTGTTAAATTGCTTAATAAAACGTTAAACAACCACGTTTATCTTTGTAAAGTAAAACAGTTTAAAGTAATGCTTTAGTCTCCAATAATAACGTAATTTGCATTAATTATAAGAATTCAAAAGGTAATTCAGAAAAGATCAAAATATTTCTAAGACACAATAAATTGTTATTATTAAAAATAAAGTCTCTTCGTCTGAGACATTTATTGGATCTTTATTTCGTGGAAATACAAGTTTTATATTTAGCATGACTAAATTTAATTTCGTATTTGAATGGGAATTTCATATTATAAATATAGTCTCTTCCCTTCTATTTCATTTAAGATCATAAAATGTTTACTGATCTTCCTTTCAACTTTTCAGGTTTCTTTTAATATTGTGCTTCTGAGAATAATATATATCCAGACTCCAGTCACAAATGTTGAAATTACGACAAAACATTTCAAGAAAAGTTTGGTGGGCTGTATTTGGTTCTAACCCTGCTTAGAGGTGACAACCTCCACCCATATTGATGATAAATAGAAAATATATGCAGTTCAATAAACTTCTAGAGTATTCGAACCCTAATGCCCAGTATTCGAACCCTATACTTAAAATCGCCATCATATTTACAATGTTTTCAATACCATCTCAATCAAATCTCACTGTACCTATATCAGAACAAACTCGCAAGTTCTATTACGTGACCACTAAGTTGGAACGCAAACCATTTGGTATTCCACAGACGTTATAAGTTCGGAATCTACGTCACGAGGGTGAAACAATAACTGTAAATTAAACTGAAAACTCATTAAGCCTCGGCGGGAGTTCGGGCCTTCGATATGGATAAAGTAAATCATGCTTTACGTAATCGACATTTAATTGCTTATTGGATAGTTCTTGGGTAAATAAATCTGTTTTGTTTTAAAGTTATCGTAATTTGAAATTTCAAAATTGTTTACAACGAGAAAGCAGCTGAGTCACTAAGTTATTGAACGGTAAAGGAATCAAGAAAGTATTAATAAATGGATTCAATTCTACACAGTTTACTTATAATATCAATAATATAAATTAACTAAGGACATCAATAAATTTAATGATCAGTAGTAAGCACAATAAGAACAGTTTACAAGTATGGTGATAAATTAATTGTTACAAGAATCAGAACACAGCAATGTTATCTATAAAGTTATCAAATTTGATAGTATGATGTGGGCTATTTGCAGTGAACTGCATAAGAAAGGTCACTCGAAACGTTTAGAGAGTAAGGAAACCATCAATCAACATTTAGTTGATACAGCCACTTGGAACACGATTACCGCAAATTGAAGCTGGCGCTTTTCCAATTCTATTATAAGAACCTACACAGACAGAACGTGAGATGAATAACGAACAGGAACAAATAATTTTATAATGGCTTCAAATTCCAGAGACATTTTCATTCCACGACACTACGACTTGTTGGCTGCTTTTAGACCAGCTTACATCAAAGCGTCTATCTCACAAGATTTAAACGTCTTATTCACCTTTCTTCCGAACTCAAAATGACATGTGTCCTGTTTTTGACTAATTAGCACTTTAAATTCCATAACCCTCATATATTACAAACACGAGAGCAACAAAATGAAAAGTGACTCATAATATTTGCACTGTCCTTGAAATTGTGCCTGAACATCTTTGGAATGAAGCCAAAATGTTTTCAATGCGACGAATGACCTTTTTACTAAGCCTTTTTAGCATAATTTTGCTACAGAAATATGTCGGCAGAATAGGAATTTTATTGCTCGTAAATGTCCTATAGAGGTAAATGGACAAATTTGTTTGAACTCCGTTCTAAACTAGCAACATGATGAGACCCCAATTTTTCAAATGCTTTTGGGGCATACTTTAATTAAATTGTGGTAAAGATTAAAATGAGTTACGCTAAAAGCCAAATTATGTGTATAATGATGTTATTTATTTAATAAAAAAAAATTACTACGGCATAGCTCACCTTAGTTTCGAAATCGAAGGTTTCGTTTAAATAATCTTTATTCATTGCCATACACTTACAATAAAATAAATTTAAGGAGGGGTGGCAAGATCACAATATTGCTTCAAAACCAACTTAAGTAAAAAAACTTAAATTAATATTGACCCCTTGTTTGTCATTATTCTTATTTTTGTACCCGTATAAACAATATTGAACAGATGTGATATTAATTACATTGATGTCAATAGGTACCCTTTACATTAAGAAAATCCTCTCTTGTTTGTTTGGTAGCTATAGCCTATATTGACAATAAATAAATATCAAAGAAATACCATAATTAAAATAGGCCTATAGCTGTTATTTAGATATCCATAATAATATATGGCATTGTTAAAAACCTGACAAATGGCATCAATAGCATCAGGTTTGGCGTGTCGCCACGGTCGGCTGTTTCGCCTTGACCAACATCGGAATGTCATCGAGATCTTTGGATCGTACATGTGAATTGTCGAATTACATAGATATTTTATTTTACATGCATAAATTTCCTTGAATTTACATTCAACCGGATAGAGACGGCATTGTACCCGCGGACAACACGTTTGTTGCATTAGCATTCAATCTTATAATCAATGTTTTATGTTTTATGATGATAAGAAGGATATGTGTTAATGTTTTTTCAAAGATAATTAACATAATAGCTTTTTCAAGATAGATAAAGCATGACCTGTTATTATAAGAAGACTTGTTTTTTCATCAATGTATTAAATGACCCGAGACAAAGAATTGTTGTAATATCGATTCAGTTAGCTATTTTATAGTAAAACAATTAATAGCAATATGATAGTAAAGAAGTAAAATTAGCCACAAACGTTTTTCTTTATAATTAAACGTATAGTAGACATCATTTCGATAAATAATAAAAGCCTCGCGCCATCACAGCTGGTTCCGCTCTCACGTTTATTTCCTTCCTTTTGAATTACTTTGAGCAGCTTTGACGGTTATTTCAAACGTGCCTCGTAATTATTGTACATTATGGTATTATTAATATTCCTTATTCGTGTTTAGTTTTGCTAATATTTTATCAGCCGTGACCCATTTGATTGTTTTTGTGCGCCGCTGTGTTTATTATTACCGAATCACTATGTATAAATTAAATTACACCAAATATAGAGACTAATTAAGAACGGACTGATTAGGAAAATCACACAAAGCATGAATTCCTCATAAACATAAAGCATTTTATAGCAATATTCAAGAACAATTGCACAATTAATCACAACTTGTGACGTTTGCCCATAAACAGAAAGAATTTTAATGATATAATTACCATAAGTTATGCGACGCATAAGTTACGCTGATAATGAAGAAATAAAGAGTTTTAATGTGTGTATTGTTATAACGTGCAACCTATTTATACGTTTATCTTTGCATGAGGTGAGATTTTAAAAGATTCTCCTCGGGGGATACGGAAGAGCTTGGCGTTTTGCCAAACAGCCGTATCACAGAAACTGCACAGCTGTATACTGATGTTAATACAGTTGTATAAATAATGTTGCTGCAATATTTAAATCCATAAAGTATTGGCTTAACGCGCCGGTCCGCTGGTGCAGACACGAACTCGGGCGAGGCTTGAATAAGTTTAACAATTTATTGTAGCTAATATTTTATTTGTTAACTGTTAGAAATAGCCTCACCCCATTTCAAAATATATAAGCTAAAGAAATGCGTGTACCTCCTCCTCCACCTCGCACTTAAAGTTCGTAAAGCAATGTTGGCTATTAAAATAAAGTTTCAAACAACTGAATACACTGCAGACTGTATAAGGAAAAATGCATGTTATTACAGCTTAAAGGAAAAGTCACAAAAGTGTTCCTTTAATTAAATCGGTCCGAAATCGTTTCCACAGTCACATTTTATTCGCACTGCAATTTCGCGTGCGACTCCGAAGCGACACATTTCATCTCAGCAAATAATTTTCGTAGTGTCAGCATTTACTGTCAGTTGTTCAATGTAACGAGCTCTGCATTTTGCGTGAGAAACGTAAACGCGTGGGAATGTCTGCGTTTTTGGCAAGAATAGCTAATGATTATTTGTGTATGTTTTATAATGCAAACTTAGTTTCCTATTGTTGTTATAATAGGACGAATGTAATGTTATGCTTCTTTTAACCTCGATTCCACTGTTAATTATAGTCAACAGGTTCATTATATAGTTCACGTGTTCATTAATTTATTGAAATCTGTCGAACTTGCATAAATCGTAACTAACAACTAAAATAGCAAAACATTCTTCTTGGCAACATACCGTTTATATAATTTTAAGAACACAAAATATCCAAATTCCTTGATATTTTTATACGTGCTATAACAGATCCATATATAAATATTTGATAATACTACGAACAAATGTCTGAACTCTGAATATAAAAATTACATCATCTCTTAAACTGCATCTGTATTACCATTTGAATCACGGCTATTGACGTCAAAAGAAGCACATAGGAAAACAGCGTATAAAATACAGCAAGTTTAATAAATCAGGGCTTAAGTAATTCACCCAAGTATTAGTCACGCGACACTTAATAGAATGGATTATTCCGTTATTAATTGCGTTCTCGATTGTTTAGCAGTTCTATCCCGATAAGTCACATGAAGTTGACAGATAAAACGGTAATCAGGTCAGTGACCAACGCAACGAGCCTCATGGGAAATTTATTCGCGACACGACTGGATTCCCTGAGTAGGGTTGTCGCTAACACTCATGTCAGGGAAAGCGAATGGCGATCATTATAGAAGATTCTTTCTTATTACCATCCTAAACTATACTGCTACAATTCGACATGTCAATATTTATAAGATAAAACAACTCTGTACTGTGAAAAGCGTATTAATTCAAAAAATTATCATAACGACCAAGGGCAGACAACTGTTATAAATATACTACGGATTGGAAACCTGCGACAAATGGGGCTATAAATTAGACAATGTGACGCATTCAAAGGTTTCACAATTATGTTATCTTTACTTTGAATAGAAATAAAATCATAATTCAAAAGGGAGTTAGCAGCCCTAATTGCATTATAGATGTGGATGATCTCAGGCCGGTAAATACCACGGCTCGGTCTATAAATCATATAGATTGCGCCTCAAGGCGGCGCAGGTGATAAGGAGAAAGTACAATCGCTTCGATTCGATGCACGTATGATTTTATAATCGATTACTGTACGTAACATTACCAACAACAATATCAAAATGCCAGAATAAAGGAATGAAAACAAATATTTTATTTTAATAGTGTGATTGAAAGAATTTGACCGAATAAAGTAAGAAATGTTTATAAACAAATCTTAATTGGTTTAAATAAAGTTTCAAAACACGGATAAAATAATGAGAAGGTTCGAGACTGCATTGCGGTATTTGTTCGGTGAAGGTCGATTTCATTTTACGTTTAGCACAGAGTTTTAATGTTATATTACAACTTTGTTATACGGACTTTCTTCAAAACTCTGTAGAGATCCCATTTCAACTAAAGTAATATCATATTCAAGAATTATTCATTAACGTTGCGAATTACAAAACATCTAGGTATTCATTTATTTAACACATAACTAAGAACAAAACTTACTTCTTCCAACATTTTTCTATCCAAATCATGTACATACCTGAAAAAAGAAAAGAGAATTAGTAACACTGATAAGGCTTTAATTACTCTTATCTATGACGAGTGATAAGGAGTCAAAGCATTGTAATTATCGGCATCACTTTATCAGCCATTGTAAATATAAGTGTTTGATAGTCATATATCTAAAAGATACACATAGTCGTAATTAGAGCAACGGAATTTATAAACAGCTAGAGGTTTATTTATTAAAAAAAAATTCTTTCGAAGTGGTTTACTTCCAGCATATTATGGAAAATAATATTATTTAATAAAAAGCAACTTACGAAAAACGAATTAAACCCTTTTCATCTAGCAAATTCAAATTAATAATAACATTTTTAATGACATGCCCAATAAGTTACAAATACATTTCTAATCTTATCTTAAAAATACACTGCATACACTTGGTATATTTAATTAAATAAATGGAAACAAGGAGCGGTTATCGTTCGGTCATTATGGGCCATAGTTTATCTTAAAAATTGAACAGTAATGTACATTGATACTAAACACGAATGTTAAAATTAGGTACTCCCTATCAAATAGCAATACCATATCTCAGAGTTATCATTTTATAGAGATTATATTATAGCTCAAATTACTAAATAATGTAGTAGTTCTTGGGTCGTATTCAAATGGGGGTCAAATAGACATTATTACAATAGATTTATACAATCATTTCATTGCCTTAATAAGGCTGGTTTTAATATGAAAACATGTAGGTATCAATTATTTTTAGACTTGTCTTAGCTGTATATAATTATGTATAACAATAAGGAAGGAATGTTCTCGAAATATAAATGATAACTAAAACGAAACATGAAATGTAAAATGTTATTGAATTTAAATATAACATAATATTTAAGTAGCAGAACCTACAAAACACTTTTGAAAAGTGTACAAAGAGATTCAGACGTCACAAAATGTTTGTACAATTAATTAAATATTACAGTAGCAGACACTTTAATATAGTTATGCAACTGTATATATTCACTTGTATTCATTGAGCCATATAATACTAAAATGCCAGCCTCAAATAGGCTTTTGAATGGCTCGTATTCAGTGTACGGCAGTGAAAGAGCCGCTTGAATAATTACAGTCAATACAATATATACGAACTAATTGGTTTCATATCAACGTGGTTTGCCAATACCGAATTTGCTAATAAATATTATTTCGAGACCATTCTTATCTCAGCATCACGTGACCTTTACGGCGAGTCAGTATTGAATCAAATCTATTTACAATATTTATACGCCGATATAATAACGTACATTTTATCAAAATGTAATCAGAATGTAAGATAGAACGTTGTTTGATAGATTATTTATATCCTTATCTTACCGCGCTTATCATTAATTTACATCGAAGCTGAGATAATATTTGTATTCTTAAGATAAAAGCGATATATATTATACGATTGCAATAGTCTGCCATTAAACAAACAATTTAAATTTCAACCGAGTAAATAAGACTTATAGCAATTTACACAGGTGTTGATAACATTTATTGTTTAAAGATATTGCGTAACTTATATGGAGTATGGACGTGTATATTGTTGAGACCAAGTTTAAGTCGACTTAAATATCGTCATAGAAGAATGACACAGCGTTGCTAAGCTGTTATCTTTGTATTGGGGTCACAGTATAAATAAATCCATCCTTATTAGACTCGTGAATGAAGTTATGGTACTGTCAGCGAGCTCGACGATCACAGCGTGTTATGATGGATCGGATTATAGCATTAAGATTGATGTCATATAGAAAGTATGTTCACTTTCTAAGCATGCAGAGGCGCCGTCTCATATGTTATAGTTCAGTAAGTCAAAATCGAGTTTGACAATTGCATTATAAACCCTGTTTTATGCAAATTAATTCCAGACGTTACTATGCGTTGAGTGGGCCAAGTATTATTAATATAATTTTTAAAATAAAGATGATAATAACTGAAGTTCCCAGCAATTCAAAGTATGAAATAGCGCGCGTAATAATCATAAATCAATTGAAGATATTAAATTATGAACGTGCTCTGTAAGTCTTAATAACATTTTTGCCTTATCTGCGAAATAATAATGTGTATAGTTTTTACAATTTTAAATAATATAACTGCTATTTCAGTAAAAACGTGTTATTTTTTATACGGATGTATTATATCAATGATAATCAAGAAGATTCGTTAAGAGTTACAGATATGGAGGCATTAATTAAATTAATTTTAACTTTAGTTGCAGTAAAAACCAAATTTATTAACTTTTAATAAAAATAGAAATAGAAACAAGTAAGACTCAGAACACATTAAAAATATATTTTCATTATTAAGTAATATATTTTCCATTTTCTCACACAAGATTAAACATTTTCCAAGGTGTAACCAGTTATTATAACCGTAGATTAATCAACGTTTAAAACATAATAAGCATAGAATCCCAAAGGGCAGTGGCGCCGAAATCGATTGTAATTTCCGATAGGCCAGCTTAATAAATTATCGTGTCCGACGACCGGCGCGTAGGGTGTGGTCATCTCATTTGCAGATGTCGTCAATTCAAAAGGCATTTAATATTTAAATTAGCGAAAGTTTATGCCGTATTGTGTCACCGGACCTGTTCGGTGTTCCGTGTTTAATGACTCGTGATTCGACTTTATCTTTATTGTTATCGACTTTTATGGAAGTGGTCTCCGACGTGAATGTCATATATTACATATTTGGGGATATTATCGACGTATTTCCACTGAATCTGCTATCTTATTTATTTATTGTCAATTAAGTAGTATCTAGAGGTTGTACAATGACTTATTTATTTAAAATCATGTTCTTATTAATACGTCAGATTACAAAAATATAATGCGATTGTATCATCATTGTTTAACCGTATTTATGTGTGATATTTGAACTTTAAACCATTTAACACAAAAAAAAAAACTGTTTGACATAAATATTATTATAACAGCTGAAATTCGTTTGTAAATAATCTTCAACTTCATTGCCACGCTTTAGCCACGTGAAAGCATTTATCTTGTAATATTATAAGCAACGTCAGAAATGTCACGTAAGCAACTATTTAAACATTGACAAAAAGTTATAAAACGGATCACGTTACAAATTCGTAATAAGCCAACGCCATATACACAGTGAAAACAAACCAAGACTTATCTTACAGTCGTTTAGAAGAATTTGGTCATCTGAGCTGACTCGTTAAGGTTACCAAAACATATTATCATTCCTAAGTGGAAGGCACATGTCGCGAGGGTCAACTTCGTACTTGGTTACTGCCTTTGTTACCTCTTGTTTCTAATTGTGACTAAATATCACGACGAACAAAGGTCAGATGAAACGATAGCGATAACATGATTCAAATAAAAATAACTCGTTTTACTTTTGTAAAATAAAACATTAGAATGCGCTGTCGAAAAATTCCTTTTTAATTTCGTGGCCAAAATAATTTCTGCGAGTATTAAATACTTATTTTTAGCGAACTTCATAACAATGGAAAAGTTTAATTTAACGGTCTTATACAACATTAAAGTACACAAGTTTTCTTATTATTAAAATCGACCACGGAAAGAGCATTAAAAGTTTGGCATGTCTTCGAAAACTTCGCAACTTCTCAGAAGTTGGCAATATCTAACTAAATGTGAATGGAGAGATTTATGTCTCTCAACAATTCCTTTGATTGTCTCATCGTTATACTTTGTTACGACATCAATTTATTTGTATTCTATATTTATCGGTTACAAATCTATTCGCTACAATATGGCTCTATATAGTATAAATATTGTTTGGACCAATTGTATGCCAATTTATGTATGCAAACGAAATTATTGATATCTATGGGATCATAGACAGTTTAAATGTAAAAACATATTCTTATTTGATTGTGAATATATTATATTGTATCTATTATCTTAATATATATAAATCTCGTGTCACAATGTTTGTCCTCAATGGGCTCCTAAACCACTTAACGGATTATAATAAAATTCGCACACCATGTGCAGTTCGATCCAACTTGAGAGATAGGATAGGTTTTATCCCGGAAATCCCTCGGGAACGGGAACTATGCGGGTTTTTCTTTGAAAACGCGGGCGAAGCCGCGGGCGGAAAGCTAGAATATTATATGGATATATCTTTACGCAGGTAATTTATTTAGTCTTATATTTATTTCTTTTATAAATATATATTTATGCTCTACCCTTCACCTTTCCTCTAATTTAATTTCTCCTCGTACGTCCGGTTGTCTGGAAGAAATCGCTGCATAGCGATAAGACCGCCAATTGTTGTAATGTATCCTTAGATTAAGTCTTTTTGTAATGATTCTAAGAGCAATAAAGTATTAATAAATAAAATAAATAAATAAATAACATTTATTTAAGTGAATTGTGATGTGAATTCTTGTGGGTGATTTTTAAATGACCGTAATAATGTCACTTTCGGCGTCGTAAATTACGTTTAAGATGTGGAAGTGTCCCATATATTTTGCTGTTACGTCATGCGATATTTTAGCTAGACCGGGATAACATATTATTATTAAACACACATCGTTGCAAATAGATCCTTATCCCTTGTGAAATGAATTGTTTACATTTTTTCTACAAGCAAAAAACAGGTACACGCATGTTCGGACAAAGGAATGTTCTTTTCAAAAGAATTACAGGGCAATTTTTTGTATGTAAACAAAAAAACATTGCCTTTCTACCCGAAACGCTTTGTGAGCCATAATAATTATAAGTAAGAATAACTTCGGGGATATCTTTTGTTGGGAGAGGGGAGTTTTTCTAAGCGGGTAACGACCGCGGCAGGTGGTACATTAGTTGGCGGCTGATAAATAAAATTCAACAAAAAATGAAGCAAAAACTGGTTAAAGCGAGGACAAACGCCAATGTCAAGTAGAGGTCGTTGTAGCATCGATATCCATACGCGGCGACACATTTAACGCAAACACATTAGTATGTGGAAAACACAACGGGCTTCTGAGAACCGACGTGAATTATTACCATTTAAACCATGCATAATTACTACCGATTGGAAACCTTTGTATTACGTAAAGTTGCATCTATAGTTTTCAAACAAGTAAATTATTCAATTTACGAAAGCTCAGCTAAACATCAATAGTAGCTGTTAACACCTAAACATGTCGAGAAGCAAGAGTCGACAACAGCTATCATTTATTCCTACATCAAGAACACGTTAACGACATGCAATAAAGTTTAAAGGTCTCCTCTTAACATTCATCCGGTCGAATCCATTAATATAATGAAGCTGCAGTGAGCACATCACGTTTCCACGACCGCATGCTCCACAAAAGGAATTCAGTATTATTATTACGATCCAAAACGAATTGACTCTGTTTTTTATCCGTCCAGGTAGCGCAACAAAACCATCGGGGAAACCGGTCCGGAGAAAAAAAAATATCTTTGTAAAGCGTAAGGCATAAATCATGCAGAGCCACGACCGGTTCGACCGTATTCCCGTCTCGACTTCGCCGCCTAATGAGCCTTCAATCAAGGTCGATTCTTTGGATCGTTGCTAAATTACAACCTGCTTTAGATGGCTATTATGCATTCCGTACTCATCGGCGATCCGCAATGTATGCTCAGCGCGTTACTTTTCCGTTACGGTACAAGGTTCGTCGAGACTGTCGAAACCGTGCATAATGTAGATTTGAGGGCATTATTAACACTTGGAAAGTCAGAACATTACAGGCAATAACGAAAGTGGCTACGAGAGCAGCTATTGTGTGAAACTGAAAAACAAACATTTCTCATTAGAGGGGTAGCGCGAACGGACCTATTGTTCTCTGGGAGGACATAACGGACTGTGTCGGATTTGCGTCAACGCCACGGGCGGAGACGACGACCTTTACAAAAGCACGATGTAACCTCACTTAAAAAGTTTACCATCTTGAAGCTGGAGCAAAATAACTTTAATCAGTGAAACCTTTCAAAAATTGATTAAGATTTTAATTATAATTTAAACAGCTGAAACAAAACAATGAAAGAGATGTTGCTACTTTAAAAGCGTGTTCCATTTAATAATACGTTTAAAATCTGTGCACTATAATTCAAGCAATATCCATTAGATTTTTTGCTGATAAATGTATGGCAAAACAGTATGCTAGCTATTATGAGTTCAATGGCCGCTGGACCTCGGACCAATTCGCGACATGAGATTGAATAATAAGTTGATTGCGATTGCGAGCAAACCCAAGGCCGGCTGCCATTACTGCGCTGCGGATCCGCCATTTTGTGCGGCGTGCACCCACAGCCCACTGTTTCAATCATTTTGTTACTAGATATGACCCAGTTCAACTATTCAGTCTATTACACCAATTACGTATATTCTAGAACACGTACGATACGCGCACAGTAATGAATGCTTTTTGCATACTTACTGCTTATTACATTGCTATTTATAGTCAATAACACTTAACATTTTTATTACATTTGCTAGTATTTAAGTATGTTGTTAAATGTATTGGCAGCCCTCTATATTAAACACCATATTGTAGCAGTATCAAACAAATAGGTCGAGTCGCGAAACATTGACGATTGATTTATAGTGATTATACGATAATGCCTACTATGGAAAGTTTTCTTGTTTTGTTAAAATAGTTTGTATACTGTACGATTAAGTACCTCATCGTACAGACAATCCAACTCTGAATACAATCCGTCGATGTTGCATCTTTTATTATAATGAATTAATGAATTTGACATAGTTAGTTCGCAGTCGGATTCCGCACCGGGCAGATCTCCATCATAGATCATCTCATCTCATCCCATCAGTCTATACTTACTGAAGAATTAAATATCTCAAATCTCAATCTTAAATCTTATAATTTACCCCAACCCCCAACATTGGTCCTTCGAGCCGGATTGTCATGTACGATTAAGTACCTAATCGTAAATATTAGTATAATATTAGTTATAGAAATGTTTATATAATAGCTCTTAAACGTAATAACTGTAATTGAAATAAACGTGGCGGTGGCTTCTCTATATTTACATTTAATTTACTCTTTCTGTTTCATAATTATTAATAAATTACAAACTACAAAATAATTATAAAATAATCATTACATATACATATATCAAATTTAATTATGAATAATATTCGTTCAACAAACTTCATCATGCAAATTGCACAATTTTTTTGCAATATCTATACTATTGACCTTATGCGCCTTACACTCGCTATTATCTTTTTTATTCTGGGAAATGCACTTAAATATAATTGTATGCAACATTATTTAACATTTTACGTTGAACGTATTTATATTTCATTGAACAAAAAATGTTTCAATGTTAATAAATCCATATAAATCAGATGAAGGTAAAACGTATAATGAGTTCGAGTTCATTAAGTAAACATTAAAAAAAGACAATTAACGAGCGAAATACGAGCGCATCTTAGCGGATGAACAGTGATCGTGATGTTAATTGATTTAACCCACTTGAATGTCGATCCGCTCCGACAATTGATTGCTACAAGCGATAAAATAAAATCAATTCACGATGCATACGAGTAACGAGGATACCATCTACAAGTGCACGAAAGGCCTCGAACGTCAATCAACTAACCGTATAATACAATGCGACCGATTACATAACGACCCGCTTTTATCGGCTGATATTTCATCTTAATATTCGATATCAGAAACGCCGATAATTATCGCTTAAAGGTCAATGAAACGATCGAAACAAAATGTTTGTTCACCTTGAATGTCTAAGCGATAGATATCGCGCGATAAAAATTAGGCGATACGATTTCATAACTACGAATTTTGTAAGCGAAAGTACGCTCGAGTGAAGAATGTAATAGTCGGAGCTATCTCAAAAACCACTCAGATTTACGACCCTAATCAACGAAATAACGACGTACACAGCCGCCGAACATAAAAACTGGGCAGGTTCTAAAGAAAGGGTTGTGATAAATTTTTCTAAGAACCGATTACGTTTCAACGGCGAATTCCCTTTAAGGGGGCCATGAATCCACACGCTCAGGGCCGATTAGAGGGAGATGGTTGCATGAGATTATCTAGACAGCCATACATATACCTTGCCTCACGCAATGACTATTATAAAATGTAGGGCCGGTTTCGAGTTAATATTTGTGGGACAAATAAAAGTCATAACGGACTGAGACCATAATTGGGCGAAAAACATATTCGACACAGCGAGGAATTCGCCGTATGTGGCTGGTGACTCAACTGATCCCAATTACGTTACAAACAGTTCATAATTGCTAACATGTGGAAACAAAGTCATTATATAAACTAGCTTCTTGTTCCTATCAAATTAACATTAACAATTATTATTCTTATCATTGAATCATCATCATCATCATCATCATCATCATCAGCCCATATACGTACGTTGAATATGTCATCAAAGTATTTTACATGGTGATATATTCAAATACAAATATTATTCCTTTGACGACATCTAAGCGAGTCGAATAGTTTAAGAGCATCTCCACAGAGCTCGAAACCTATTCAAATCAGGATCTGAATCTCAATAAACTCATAAATCGAGCCGTTACTGTCGCACAATAAATTTTAAAAGAGAGATAAGGTTGATATACGAATGGCTATTACTAACAGCTTAGGTTATAGAACATAAAGCGACGTGACTGAGATAGGACCAGTTCGTGTAACGGTACATTGAGGTGAAAGTACACATATTGCAGCGTAATGTTGACTCGACTGTGTAAAGCATTAATCTCGAAATAGAAGTGATGACTATAATATTATACGAGTTACGTAATTCAGTTATTTAATAAAGACATTGGAAAAATAGAAACCATTACAAGTAGGAGACAAAAGTATATGGATATTCTATTTGTTTGTTTGTTGTATATAGTATAAATACACATCTTTGAAGACTGTTGTATAAACAACTGGTTAAAATAAATAATACATGAGTTATAAACTGCAACGACGATTATCTGTGCAATAAAACAATCAAATATTCTTAATTTAAAATAAACCTTTATAAATGCAGGTAATTAACGAGAACCGTCTATTTAAATTTAAATGCTCAATCCAAACGAATAAACGTAGAAAGCCCTGAACAATTTCAAGGCTTAAACCAGAATGGTTGATGAAGAACGATGCATCGGCGAAATAGGATTCGATTATCGTGCCGCACACGCAATCACTGCACGCAAAACAAACAGAGCGATGCACGAAAAATATGTAAATTCCTGTTTATACAGTGGACAGGGACGGAAACGGTATATCGTATTAGCGATTCCACATCAATATTGTATAAATGGATACGATTTGAATGCATAAACTTAACAAATAGTTGTACAGATTCGCGGCGCGTTCACGGCCGCCTTCCAGCCGGCCATTGTTCTTTACGTAACGACTACGTGACGTTAACGATGCGACTTATTATGCTTACGCAGGTGCCGCTCGGGTTTCACGGTGTCGATTTCCCCGCCTATTGTTCTTATAATCTTAACGCTAATCTATGCATACGCTTAGCATATTTTTTCCTACACTTCCCATTGTAATCTAACTATGCTTGGACATTGTAATTACTGAATCGTTTAATTATTATATGCGAATTAATTAATATTGTTTTCAACTTTGTTTTTGTAAATTCATTATCCCCATTTATACCTATAAATATTTAAATACATTCATTATTAAAGCAATTATTTAACACGATTATATTTGTTTGAATGTGTGTTCATGTTGGTCTAAATTTAAATCATTGTTCATCGACAAAAACGTTTTTAAACAGCGCCCATTAAGTAAATAATGATAAACAACCCGCTCACGCAGCTAGCGCACTTTTGTTTCTAATTAAGCCGTAGTGAATCACGTCTTACGAGTTGCGTGTCACTGACCTTCGCGTAATTGCAGCCGGATGCGTGCCACGATTTCAGTGCTCAATCATTCCGTTCCGTTGAGCCGCTCGCCGCCAAAACATCATTGTATTACACCTCGTTTCACCTCATTACAATCAGGTGGATTAGAATTTAGGGATCGGGGTGAGCACGGCGCATTCCTGCACGATTGCCGCCCCGACCGCGCGACCCCTCGAGGCACGAACTAAGCGCTCATGACACATTCCCCCTCGCCCCCCGCGCCGCCCCCACCCGCCGCTCCCCTCGGGCTTCGTCGGCATGCAAATTTAATATTGTTACGTATTCCAACTTCACAAGGGCACTGGTATAAGCTGTATGTGTAGAGCGAAACGTGTTAGCGCGGCTGTTTTTGTGCACGTGGGGAACACAGCTTGGGGTGATTCTATTCGAGGCTGAAGGGTTTCATTATCGCTACTCGTAAATCAGTAAAGTGAATGAGAATGGAAAATCGGTCACATTCAATTAGAACGCTTTATGCATCCAAATTATGTAATTCATTATCATTACCATCGACGCCTTAAAACAGTAACGTAACTTAGAAATTTATATGCAGATGCATAGATATAAACACTAGAGACAGAAACATCTAGGTATGATAACTTCAACCTTGAAATGCAGATGCAATGCGAATATGTACTCATTCTGAAATTTACGACACCAGTGCATGTTCATGTAGCTGTAAATATGTAAAGTTATGCAAACTGCGCACCAACGTGAATATATACGTAAAATTTCACGTAATATCACGACCAGAATGCAGATTACTTCGTTATATAACCAACGTATCTCTAAAATTAATCTTTGTGCCAAAAATACGCGTTTCCTACACGAAATAATATGACAGCGTCAACGTACTATAATATTATTATAATGAAACTTGTTTTATAAATACTCATGTCTAGGTACATTTGTTAATACTCACGTCGACCATATCTAAAATATCGAAACGAGTTTTCAAAGCACTCAATTAATTCTGTCCTTAAAGTTATGGTAATATTGACCCCAAAACCGTGTAATAAAGACTCAAATATAAAGTATACCGGTACCAATTAAATTAGTAATATGCGAAATATTTTGTCTCTTATCATTTCGTTTCCAAGAAAGGTCCTTTAAATAACATGTTAAATTATGATAGGTATCAGCTAAAACTGGGTTTGAAAGGTAAAACCGGAGGTTTTGCAATAACCAGTGAGTACAACTACACGAACATGTTCAGCGTAAGCTGAAGTGTGTAAACATATACTTGTTAAACTTGTTCATTTTAATAAAAACGAAGATAGAAGTATGATAATATTATGTTATTCATATATGCGCTTTTAGATAAAATCACAATATAATAAAACAGTATTAGAAAACTGGTTGTCAATAACCGTAATGTAAATAAGCCCATCGCGATCGTTCCGAAAAAAGGTTCACAATAAAGAGATTCATTAAACCGCGTTAATTGAATTTTGAATAAAAAAGATGGTGGGTGGACGTGGCCAGGGGCACAATGATGGTCGCCAAAACCAATTAAAAGCAAATTGTTCAGTAAACAAGCGAAGCAGCGCGGAACCAATATCCGAATTCCGTTTAACTGACACAAAGGACTGTCGTTTCCACCATTGTATATTTGTATGTACTACATCTACAACTAGACTTCTAGAAAGATTATTTTCCCATTAGTACGACGCGACGGCAAGAAGATCAATATATTAATTACCATATGAAAAGTACCAGTGAACCGTGCTCAAACCAAGCCCTATCTAACACCATGACGCGCATTAAATTACTTTATTATAGGTATGTGATATTAATTTAGTTGTTAAACAGTACATATTACAGCTATATAAAACTTACCCGGTGTATACGAATTCTAAGAAGCTTTGTTAAGTTAAGATGGAAGAACATAATTTTCCATTTACGATCCTGAAAATGTATTTCTTGAAAGTTCATTTCATTAACATTTCAATGAGAAAGTTCTTACGTTCATAACATTGTTTGTTCTATTTTTTACATTCATTCTATATTTACGTAAAATTGAAATATTTCTCACTTTGTTTTTCAATAATAACTTCTAAACTAAGATTGAGAAAGACATCTCGTTTCCAATCTAAAGTTACAAAGCGGTCCGCAAACAATTACGATATTATTCAGTAACAACCTTTCAAACCAGTTTTGTTTTAAACTCACCGACAGGCCAGCATTACTCCAACGAAAGTGACCGAACTTCCGAACAACGGAAAAGTTGAAACAATCCGAGCAATATTTGTTTGGGACTTTAAGTGTTCACAACTTTGAAACCAATATAAAGTTCGCTACTGTCTGAATACATTACATAGTTGCCAACTATGGGTACAGATATTCAAATTATTTTGCTCAATTAATACTCAAAATTATACTATAAGTGAAATAATTCTTGTGTTTCAAGGACAAATGATTAAGTGAAACAGGTACCGTTTAGATAATTCCAATTACGATAATACATACAGTAGATGGATAAACCTTATTCAAGTCGGAATAACAAATAAACATTCCAGGTCTTATCAATATGTAACATATTCTTATGTGAACAAATTATGGGGTATATTAAGAGAAGGTATATCGTGATGAGTTTACATAACCATAAAACACACTACAACGATACACATTTTAATATATATTAGCGAACGAACGGTCGTTCGAATACAAGGTGTCAGACACAGCTCTTTATTATGTAAATACGCATCGGTCACGGTTACAAAATTTAATTTATTTTGAATTATTCAAGAATAATTAAAGCGACTCATTCATGAAAATTACAATGTCAAAAGAGGGAACGGTTGATTTACGAAAATTAATTTCGTATACCGGGTCGTGTTTTTGCATCGAGACGTTTCAAACGGTCATAATACATATTATTACACAATACAGAGCTTCATTGTAATTTACAATTTTAGTAGGGCTATAAAGGCTATAATACAATGTACAATGTACATAATATTATATTGCCGTTAAAGATACTTCACAAATACGTAGAGTAGTTGAGCAATTAATCTTAGAGATAAAGTTAAATGACTTTTGATAGTTGGTATATAGGCTAATAACTAAAGTCAATATGTAGGTACTGGCAGTAATGAAGGTTAAAATTATTTATCCAAAGTTAGTTTGTATCTACATTTAATTTAAATGTAAGTAGTTAAATATTTCATTTTAATAAACTGTAAGTAGCTAATTTTACAACACATTTATTCGCACATTCTGAAATAAAATATAATCCATGTGAAAATATTCTTACTACCTAGTACCTACACGACTCTCAAATGCGGTCGATAACAATTAATTAATACATCCATCTATATACGTTTTGAATATCTTACGAGAATCAAAAATAGATCATTGTGTCTATTAAAAAGTAATATCAATACATCCCTGGGAGGGGTAGCAACCAGCCCGTGACGTCACACGGACACCCTGTCACGAACACAGGCCGAAATGAAAGCACGTTTTATCAGCCTTTATCGTGGATACAATATTTCAGTCAAAGGATAACCTTTTAGCCGAAGGACGCACGTAGAATTTAATTTCTTATTTGTCGACAGCTGATGTGATACGAATAGAAATGACTGTAAACATTATATTTCTCCCTGGAAAGTGCTTAGGTAAGTGTGCTTCGGAGACGAAGAGAATAAATATGGAAATTGCGTTTTTAGTCAAATCAGAGGCAATGTTGTGCCTTATGTAATATGTATATTAAAATTTTAAGCGAAATTTATTATAACACAACCATATTTATACACGAAGCACGTTCAAATAAAATCTAAATATTTCGAAATATTTAATTATTAATATTGACAACGGTATTATAATTCAAAAGCCATAGAAAAAAAATATCTAGTTTTAAATAGAACTAAAAGGTACATTTTAATAGTAAACACATTAAACTCTAAAATCCAAAGTGGAATACGTTATATCAACTGACATGACAAGTAACAAATAAAAGGTTATGTTTTCGTGTGAAAAACACACATGTTCCGATTCCATTTCATAGCAAATGGGCGTCATCCATCTTGATTCTCGACTGCAATCGCCAGTCCGAGCCCTCCATTAGAGGAAGTATACGAGCTCGGATTTATGTTGAACCCACAATATATAAATCAATTGCTATTTTATTTCCCGTTGAGTTGTTGGAAATAATTCGATAATAATAGATTCTATATGCCATTACGTTATTACGTTACGTAATTCAATAATTATCTTAATTCTGATTAATACGAAAGTATTGATGTGCATTATTCTTCATTAATCAATGCAAAACGTTATCACACAAACAAAGCCGTTAATTACAAACGATAGTTTGTGTCATTAATCAAACTTTCTTTTTTACATCTCGATTTCTTTTAAAGCTGTGTCTATTCATTATACAAGTCCTCAGTAACAACAGAAATCAGTGAAACATTTAATACATAGCAGTCAATGGAAATACCATTGAATGCACATCCAATTTCATTTCAGACTAAAGCAATGCACCTGAATGGTTGAATCCTCCACTATTAAGCATCCGGAATGGATCCCCCGAGAGCCTTTGAGGCTACAACGTTACGTGTAATCCATACTAAACCTTATACCCAAAAGACCGTTTATTATGCGGTACTATCGTTTCTATTCGCTTTACATAATATATTTAATCACTGGATAATATCAATCGCATAATTGTTATGTGCAATATTAATAGCATTCACTGTTTCATAATTAAGTATTTTTTCCGGCAAAGTAACAATATTTTATGTTAACCTTTTATTTAGTAGTTAAGTTTAAAAGTACGAAATAAGAAAATATTTTCAACATTTCATAAAACACAAATGAAATTCCATTTGCGAGAATTCGGATCTATGTAAATGGTTAAGGTAAACAAACACTACTGTTATTTTCCATATTATTTCCTCAACATGACTTTAATTAAAAATACAATTGTAAAATAGTTGGCATTGTCATGTCAATTACAAACACAAACGTCAATGAATTGTTTTCTTCGTGTTTTCTTCATATTTATCTACACTAATATTATAAAGAGGAAAACTTTGTTTGTTTGTTTGTTTGATTGTAATGAATAGGCTCATAAACTACTGGACCGATTTTGATGAAATTTGGCAAAGACAACCTTTAGACCCTGTGAAAGAACATAGGCTACCTTTTATTGCGAAATATGTACCACGGGCGAAGCGGGGCGGACCGCTAGTAGTATAATATTTAAAAAATTATACCTAGATCACGAACGAAGTTTAATAAATTGAAATAAGGTTTTCAAGGACGTGACGTTTCATGAGGACGTTTGTTTAAGAAATGAGTAATTGATGTCATCATCGTCATACATTGTTCAGACTATAACATGTTATTTAGATACATAACTTTGTACACATTCAATGTAGCGAATATAATATTACCTGCTGGCTGGGGCGGAGTAGGTTCCGTAGGGTTTATTTGCCCGTTGTTCCTCACAGCTGCTTTTTTTCTACCTCCAGTGGTTGCTGGACTCTTGGTCGCTTCTCGCTCCACTCTCTGTAAATAAAAATACATTTTTATATAATTTTATACGATGTACAAAACATACCAATCGTACAAATCATACTCTACAAAATAACTATAGTAGAGTCTAGTAGGTAGAGTCATGGTAATAGTCGATATTACTGAATTATTGTACAAACTATTGCATAAGCATAAATGACAGTATTATTTTCAAATTAACAACAGTACGCTTTATTAAGATAATGGTTATTGTTTGACTGTTCGTGATTAACCGACCGTTCTGCGGTCTCATTAAAATGTAATTTAGGCCGTCTCTAATCTTCGACGTCGCATCCGCCGCTCGTAATCAAAATTTATGGAACGGAATCGTTTTAAAAGTAAGAAATCTGGAGATTTGTTACCAGCAGGGATGATTTAATAGTATTAACGTTGAAGGAATGAACTTATACTATAATTGAGGCCGAGTCATCGATGTACGAGTCTTCCAATACAATGAGTCAGCGTTTTTAGCCTTCAGGCTTGATATTGGCAAGTCAGCGGCGCACCTCGATCATTGCTGACTTGCGGGAATGAACCGCTCACTGCACTTATACTGATTGATAAACGATAGCGATAAGCCCTATTAGAATTGTTCCATTCATTTACACGGCCGTTTACTCCAGATGCGACAAGACTAATAGACGCCTTCAGAATTAATCTGCACTTTGGGCCTTCATCATAAATTAAATTTAGAATTGGAGATATGTTAATAAGAAAGATAATGCTCGAGTGAATGTGTTAAAATATTCTAGATCTCCATTGTTATAAAACTGTAATTCTTCTGTTACATAAACACTTAAATAAAATTTGTCTCCCTTCTATAATAAGATTTAAAATAATAAAACCATTAAAGGCAGCTGAGCTGTAGACATAAAACATCGTTGAAAATATAAAAGGGACGTAGAGTACTGACACGACATTCTAACGTTCTTAGTGCTCGAAGAAATTGGGGCAACTGTGGCTAGGGCTGCCAAACAAACTTTAAACTTTATCTATGAAATATATTATAGATAATCAAGACGAGCTTTTGTTTAGCCCCAAAACAAAAACTAATTCAGAGCACATAATATAAGCACCAAAACAATTTATATTATTACATTCATTGCGTCGATATTCATCATCATTGCGTTGATTTATAACCAACAAAAGGTCGTCTAACCGAATTCACCCGTTCGCAGCCCTACTGGCGGGCGGTTCTCCCTCAGGGAGGCAGAAAGGCCTGAACTGTTTATGTGCACAAGCTCGGAGCTCGAACATTATGCTTTGACAGCGCGCTGCGTCATCGGGAAATTGACAAACAGCCAGTTTATGGATCTAGGAAGTATTTTGATAGCTATCGTGTTAAGTAAACTTCGTTGTGCCGCCACTTTGAGACTAGACGCTTGCATGCTTTAATAGCTGTTCACAGCCATGAGACGCAATTATATTAGCTATAAACTGCTTACAGTTCATATTAATATTTGCTTATAATTTATTATACAAACTTCATGTATGTTTCAATGTAAAATCTATCCCTTTGTACATTTCAAATTAAAATTTGTCGTTTATAATACCTACTAGTTTATACAAAACGTAGTCTATAGTACACATATATTTGTGCGCTATAGTGTTATCGCACTTGCGTGAAAACATATAATATGTAAAAATAGATCAATGAACTAAAACGTATAAATCTGATCAAAGCACAAACGATTAAATAAATAAACAATAAATTGAACGCATCACTCGTCGATCCCTTGATTGTAAAACATTCAAATGCTGGTAAACATTTATTGATATGTAACCTTCATTTAAATAGAAAATTTTTGTTTTTAAATAAACATCTAGGTATCCATAAATGATTAGATATACCTACTACTATTAGGTAAGAAGATGAATTTTTTAACAACCTTACATAAAAATTTTCACTAATCTTCAAAAAGAGTTAAAAGATAAAAACAAAAGTATAAGTGAAAGTAACGTATGATATAGAAAGTGGCCGCACGTTGGACTGACCTAACGCAATGTGACGAAGTGGGCCACGGCGCTGATTGCACAACCATCATGCTTTTAGCCTCTAATCTTCGGAATACGATAATGTACAATATTGATTTCTTTACGTTTTTGAAAATGTGGAATATGTATATGTGTGTTTCTGTTTTCACTTAAATAGATTTTCAATCAATAACGTTGTTACTTTCTTTCCAAATAAGATTCAAATATTTTATTTATTTAATCATTAGGTAAAGGTATACAAACTGACTATTAAATTGCAGCTTAGTCTTTATAAACTTCAATGTATCATATTTCGAACAGTTACCGCCATCTATTAACAACCGGCGGAACTAAAAGATCGATGACACGTAACACGTGAAATATAACTTAATCCTTCACTATGAGTCATAAAAGAAGGTCACAATTCCGCGTTCGCGTGCAACGAGGGTGAAGTAGCAATTTCTTCATATTACTACTCCCCGCTGCGCCCTCCCTAGCGGAGTTCACGAACCGTATGCCATTTCAACACTTGACACTAATGACAGAACCGTAACGTGGCGAGTGCATGCGCCTGTTTAATGCCTCTACACCTGCTCCTTCCCATTTCGACGTCCTCGAGAATATACGCATAGTATTCAATTACGAAATCTTTTCATTTTAATTTCACGCCTCCGTCATACCACTTTTGTGGTTAAGCGTACTTTACCCTTAATGAGAGAGATGTTAAGATGAATTATTCAACACAATACAACGAAGCTTAAATACTTTAGCACTACGGAATGAAAATATAATTCACGTTACTCAGATATTTATTATTCTGGAAATAAAGCTCAACCTTTCATTAGAAATGTACTGTATAAAATTTCCTCAATCCACATCGCTGGCGTTGACCCGCGTCCTCAGGGAGTGTTCACAATAACTGACATAAGCATTTAATCTTGTATACAACTTTACATATTATTATAGAGACAAATATTTGATGAGAGTAATAAATGAAAGGTCAACTCTACATATAAATAGAAAACGCAGTATCTGTGAACACGTAAGTATTACATGTACAAAGTAACATAAGAAAATCCCAATTACACTAAAACAGAATGAAATAACACGAAGGCATAAAATATTATTACTAGACAAGCCTCTGAAACGTGGTGTGCATTAAACGTAGGGCATTTCAGACACACATAAAAGCAAACGATCCATTTTATGTCAATGTATTACTTGTATATCAGTCACCTTGGAGCCTACAATTCTTACTTTGTGCTACTCTAACACACTATACAACTAAATAATAATAAAACATTCAAGAATTTAGATTCAACAATATTACCCTCAACTTGCAAGCGAAATTTCTAGCCTCAACCATTTGAATAATCCATTTAATACGGCAATTAAAGCAGACAAAACTCTGACAAACTTAATGCTAAATCTAATCTAAAAACTAATTGCAGTTAAAACTTTCTTCTCTTTTTGTCTGCGTAAAACTTTGGATTGAACTTCGACCTCAAAACCACCGTTACTTAAAGTGCCAGTGTAAAAACTAAATGCTTGCAATAGATATGAATGCAAAGAAGTTAGGAAGTAATTAGCCCACAGCCCGTAGCGAATCAGATTCGTCTGGGTTCCGCATCTGAAAATCACGTTTCGACACAAATTAATCAACACGCTAGCGTTCGACGCTTCTAACTTTAGTACCTAAGTTTATTATTCGAATAACTAGGAAATAAAATATGGAAGCAATAAAATAAATGTGATCACTACAATATTGATATTGTTATTTCATAGAATAATCAAATCAATGTTTATTAAGCTAGGAACAAAAAAAGCTTCACGAATACTGTTAAGCAATTTTCTATTAATGCTCTTGTAATTACGAGTACCGTTTGCTCATTATAGCTTATTCAAATAGCCGATATCGACAACCATAACATCCCACACACTACCTATCCAACATTACAATCTCCGGCAATAAAATTGGTGCTGTAACTTATAAGAGCGATGTAATCAAATATGTTTAACGAGCCAAGCGTAGGTTGCATATTATCGTCGAAGTAGAAGCCAGAGGCTTTGTGGAAGGGCCTTTTATATGCACAATAAACAAGATAGGCATTGTACGAGGGCGTAGTGAACCGTAGCGCACAGGTACTGAATACACGTATACATAAATTACACGAATACGATCGAATTGTGTTCACATGGCAACAGAGCACACATTCATAACATAGTTGAATCTTGATTAAACAACAGCCCGCGCTCTATTGTTAAAATGTCGCACTGGAAATAATGTAACAGTGAAACGTGACGAAGTTCCCAGTTAATTTTAATATTCAATTAAATAATGTTAGTAACAGTTTTTAAAAGTGAAAACTGAAAGGAAGTTATAACAGAGTTGATTGCTTTTAAACAGTAAACAAGTTTGTTTCAATAAGGTCAAAGGAAGTAATTTCTCGGAAATTTCACCACGTGTAAGGTTTGACGCCCACAGCGATCTTTGTTATGTACTCGCTTTCATAGAAGCTTAGGAAAGGATTGAAACAAATTGAACACGATTTCAACAATAAACGTGTCAAATATCTGTGGAATATTTGATCTGTCAACAAAAATAATCACACGGTGCTTAGATTAAAGAAAATATCCAGAAATAGTTTTGAATTAAGGCAGAAGATGCCATGTCTAGTGCATATAAAGTAATAATACACATAGACATCGATTTAACGTCACAAAGAGAAAGGAATCACCACAGTCGCAACTTATCCGATCGACTTATTCCTTTCCCCAAGATTTCAAATAAAGACGCCATTTATTTGGCAGAATCGCAAAAGCTTTTCCAAATGAGAACATAAATTTGTCACAAGATTTTATTATACATACAGGATCTTTGATAGCGGGTGAACGGCCCACTTAATACCGCCGGGTGATTTATATTCACTTATCTCCTACTCCCGTTAGCTTTTGTAACTCGTATATTGGGATGTCCAACGTTTACAATACTGATTCTATTCCCCATCATGACAGTTATTTCATATTTGTTACGCATGATAGAGTGAGAGTTTTTCTTTACTGGACATTGAATAGTTTACCATATTGTTTTCTAATAAACACGTATATTTTGTACTAAATTTATGATACCTTCATTACGTTTGTAATTACGTTCCATAATCACATTGAACTATTTCCCAAGCGACTTTCCAAAGATAAAGTTAATTTGTAACGTTTCAACTAATCACAACATCGTTAACTAGAACCTATTCACTAAGAAATAAATTAATTATGTGTGAATTATCTATCGGCGAGTTAAAAACAGTTACGTAACTGAGCTCATTATGGTTGAAGTGATTACATAATGAGAGCGCTGGCCGACAGTCTGACCTTTCTTATATCCCTGCATACTATACTGCATATGTATCCTGTATATATTATCGATATCATATCACTGCACTGTGCAACTTATGCTCTATACTGTATACTTTATAGTCTATATATTATCGTAGGCTGAGAACACAATGATTGTATGGGGACTATAACCAGGTGAACACCCTTTGGGAATAATTGTTGTGGTTAACAATAGACGTTTGTGGCTTTCTATCAGGTGGCCCTATTTCTTTGTCCTCCTTTTGGTATAAAATTATAATGATCTATTTAAATTGAATAAACAACTGTCCAATGTATGTACATGTAATATGCATTTCAAAGATGTGAAATACTCTAATGAACGTAATAGCATTGTACTACGAAAAGTGTATTTGCCTTACTCGTATTTACGATTCATTCAAGGTTGAGTAAAATACGTTCATGTATTTTAATCCTTGTGTAAATATGGATTCTTTTCAATAAGCGTTCGCACTTCGCACGTGATGCACACTAATCGCTCTGAAATAATAGGATTAGACTAGTTGTGAGAAACTTTCTACGAAGAATGGTGACGTGTTATAAATTTACATAACACCACTGTCAATACTCTTTATCCTTGATTATATCATAACAATAAATTATAACTTTCTTGGTTAAATTATAATTAAAATTTCAATTAACTGTCTCCATAAGGATCCCTCACAAACCCGCCAGTTGACATTCCTATACGATTGCCAAAGCAAATCTATAAAAGCGACAAACGAAATTGCCAACGAGCATGGATATTCCCTCTCTAACTAGATTACGGCGTAAATAAGGTTAGCTACCGCTGTTGGCATTCATCCTATTAAACAATAAAATAACTCGATCGAAATTGCTATTTTATGCTAATGAGATTACTGATTTTAAAGCTCACTTCATAACACACAATCCCATTTATATTCATGGAACGTAACTAGACGAAGAAACGCTAAACTATTCAATAACCCAATTTAACTTTATTTAACTTATAAAAAACAGCATCATAATTAGCATTCAGTAATGGAAGACAATAGGAGAATTAAGGTCAAGCTGAAATACAAAAATGCGTTATTCAGTGGGCAGCGAGGCGAAACTCGATGTAATTTAAATAACGGTAACCAAATAATTAGCATAATATCAACCTTTGTATTATACACGAACTAATTGGATAAAAGCGCAATCGGTTGGCATAATCATGAAGGCGAGTTATACAATCGTGCTCGTAAATGACGTCAACCGTCGAGACTTGTTAAATCAAAACAGGAGATTAGCATAATAGCGCATCTCGAATGCAGCAGACGATTATCGTAAATCGGAACGCAATAGCGCCGTGACTCTGTGAACTTAGCTGGTATCACGCTCACGACTGCGCTAACAGACATCTTCCGTGAAACAATTGCATGGAATTCTCAGCGTTTGATATTCGAAAGTCTAATATCGGTTCGAGATAGAGCCACTAAGCCTTGTATGCGGGCTATGGTTGTATGTTGTCAGGTGAGATTTATTCACGTAGCTGAAACATGCGACGGGGTGGGCGTGCGTGGGCTGTAGACGGTAGAAACCGCCTGTACGTATTAAAGCCCATATATAGAACTTTATTACCTTCCACGAATACATAATATACAAAAATATTATCCGTTCAAAGCACCTGTTTTGGAGAGGTTCTGATAAAAAGACTAAAAGTAGGTCAGATTCAATTAATATGAAATAGTGCAATACAATAGATTTCAATCAACGAATGTTTATAAATAGTTTTGCCCCGGCGCGGTCGCTTTATGATCGCTGAACAAAGGAACAATAACGACTAACAAAGAAGTTAGAAAAGAACAAAAGCAAACATCGAAGCGGGTTAAATGAGCTATTTCCTTCCAAGACGACGTAATAACAATAACAAGGGATGACTTTGTGTGGCATTGCATAAAACGATTCGATATAAAAAAAAACTGCTCTGCAATCAATCAACCGATGAAGCGGAAAATCATACATAACTCGATCTATTCAAAATTTAAACGGTCTAATAAACTAGATTGGGATAACGGAGATAGTAAATTATTTTGATCACAGGTGTGAGTGAGATAGTAGTATTATCGGGGTGTGGCTATCAGTAGCTACTTTGTATGCGCTGTGTGCCTACATTGCCCGCAAATGCATAATACATATAACTTGCACGTTTGTATACGTAAGTGTATGTGTATTAGGCCGTGCACATGCCATTATATGCTAATTAGCTTTCCAAGGCGCGTTCACTGTTGCAGATTAGATTCAAGCGTAACCTTCCAAACAAAGTCATTTACATAATTGATACATGCTAGTTAATAAACACGGCAAATGAAAATAAAGATAAAGCCGTAATAAAATAAATGATAGATTTCAATAAAGTAGAAAGAAGTAAAGAAGAGTCTACGCTTATAATAAATGCGAAAGTAACAAGAGGGAATTACAAGTGCTCATTAATGTCAATGACCAACGCTAGCCGGTGCTCAAGGAGATAATCATTTGAAATATGTACCGGTAGTGCACGCTCCGAATGGCCACAAATCACCAAAATCACTTCACGACGTCACGCGTAACATTCAAACTCGAACATGTGACGATAGTGCGGTGAAAGGTAAGATGCGTTCCGTAAACGGTTCCGAGTTTAGACTATAGAGTAACCGAGTGTAGCCGGCGCGGGAGAATGGCGCAAACTGGAGCCGGGAGGGGCGGGGGCAGCCCCTCGCGCGCCCCAGCCGCCCCGCCACCCGCGCGCCGCGCCGCTCGCCCTGCCGGTCCCGTCCACCAGACAAGCTTGCATAATTAATTAGACTTCGCACTCCCGTCATATATTGCACCTTCCGCATGCAAGGTCATCGTTTTTGTTACACGCCTTGACAATATCGTATCGATTAGCTAATCACTCAGTGTACTAATTATTCGTTCAACGGTGTTTGTTTACATCGTTGCAAATACTGCAACGAAATGTGTAGACTAGAGCATACCGTTAAATCACACCTTTTGCCACACATAAATATTTTACAGTTTACAACATTGTATGAAATGTCAACCTATTACTAAAGAGTACTTCCAAAATAACTCAAAAGTTCCTGAACAGCTACAATAGCTGAATAATTTAACAATGTCCACAAAACGTGTAATAAATCTTCCTTCAAAACGTTTAATTAGATATGAAACGCGTAGTCCTCCAGGTCAATATGAATAATATTAACCTTCAAACAAAACAAGAACAAAGTAAGCAGTGAGTGGCACGATCAAACAGGCCCTTGCTAGCCCCCAGAGGAGTGGGTAGGGGGGACACGAGCCAGACGTAACCCGGCATCCCGACGCGATCGATATCCCTATCCGCTGCATGAGAACTCGCATTAACTAATTCTGACAGAGGTGGAAAGTCGGCCGATGTTGTTACAAACTTTACCGATTACCCGACAAACTCTTCCTACTTATATTATAAAATGTATCATGCTGGCAAATGAAATAATGACTTCAAATGTGTGTTACGTTATTAGAATATGAACGTTGAAATAGACTTTATGAGAGGAATGCGTTTAGATAAACTATTAGGGATCGTCACCATCAATTAGAAGTCTTAAGTCTTAACAATGAGAGTTATATACAAAGGATTAAAACGAAAACATTTTTAGAATCAAATTGCTACATAATCGCAAAATTGTTTCCATATCATTTCATCTAACAAAATGTAAAAATAATATCCGTCCTTACCCCACATAAAGTGATGATAAAAGAATAAAAATGCAAATAATTGTCATCAATCATCGTTAGCTTGTCCAACTGACTCGAAGAAAAAAATCGATTAATATTCTACTCAAGCCCGCGAATACAGGTATTTTAATCGAAAGATTGACGTTATTGATATCTGGGTTAAGCGTGTTGGAATATGGTGAATGAATAATGTTAATTAGGCCATGAATAAACATGAGATTAAATCACCCACGATAAAAATAGTGTTTGCGAAATGTTTCCATATTGTATTCAATTCTCAGGATTAAAGTCTAATGAATTTATACAGTAAGACCTCATACAATCGAAGAGATACATCGATAAAAACAAGCGTGTCAGAACCAATTCACTAGTAATAGGAAAACTTTAATCGATTCACGCGCCACTCTCACGACGCTTTACACGGGTGACTTTCAGAAATTCGCTTACATTTTCTTATATTCACATAAAGATTGCACACGGCAAAATCTTTCTCAAAACTTGCTGTATACAGAAATTCAGAGAGGTTTCGACTTTCGAGCGCATATTATCTTTTGTGCCTTATACTTTAATGTTTGCTAAGCGCAGTGTATGATAATTTATTAGAATTTGCCACAAGGTGGAAGTTGTTTCTGGCCGTATTCCAAGTGAGTCGGCTTCTCTGAAAATGTTTCTGCAAATTAAAGTCGGGATGAGTTCCTCTGGCTTGAAGCCTGTGTGTTGAAAACTAAGTTTATTTATTCATCTGGTCATTATATGAACGGAACCAATTATGTTCTGATAAATTATATACTATAGTGGTTAAAGAAAACGATTTTATTCACGAAAACTAGTCTAACGGTAAACATGACAAATATTTATAAGTGTTAGTAACGTGACTCAGTGGGTTTTCCGCGACCGAGGTTATTTGTAAATAATTCACTGCTCTAGTTAAAATAGCAAACGCTGATGATAGAAGGAATCAGAGTATCAGTCTGACGCATTAAAACTGAACTGAACCAATTTAACAAAAATGGCTGTTAGAGACTGACCAACAATACATATCGACATTATAAAACGCATATTATGCAACTGCAACTAATCTCTATTATTACGTATCATAAATATGCCTTATATGTTTACATTGAGCATCAAGTTTTATAGAATAAATGATAAAATTTTTTGCAATTTTATTTCGCAACGAGAACCAACAATAATAAGTTATTCTCCGACACGGATAGTAGTCATAAGATGAATCGTTCATAGCTACATAACCAGGGGGAGTGCCTTCGAAAAGGGTCGCTGAACCAGACAAATTGCTAAGAACACGTCCCCCTCTTGTCAAATTGGAACGCAATGCTGGACTTAATCGCATTATTTCACAGGATTTATGTCGACTCAAATTTTCGGTCGGATTAAAATTGTTAAGTTCACAAAGTGTGTGGAAATTGCTCATTTGTGAACGCCTAACAAGGACAACCTTGTTACCTACGCTAGTTACGTTTCGTTTTGAAATTTTCAAGCAAAACGATCCATTAAATAGAATATCTTATTATTGACTGTTAATATAATTTTCCGTATTTCCTGCTTTAGTACAAGTAATATTATTATACTGTCGCAGTGGACATAATATCTAAATTATGTCTCGGAATAGCGGCTGCATACAAAACGAGTACTTACTATCGGCCATTGCACGGGAATACGTGACATCCATAACAATAAATAGATGGAAACTAGAGGCATTTGACACATAAACTTCATTAGATGCTAATAATTTCTATTCACAAATTCAAATTAATATATGTATAGAAATTGAATGATAGATAAAATATTTTTCCCTGACGTATCAACTTACATTGAAGCAATTTATGTGGATAAAGCAAGCATATTTGATCAAAAGAAAATCTTTGATGTTGCAAAAGGGCTCTCGAGTAGATCAAATTCGAAACGAGCTCGTTCAATAAATGAATAAGTTTTCTTTATGTAGCTAAGTATTTTTTTTTAATTAGACTAACTTCTCTGTCTTTTACAAGTGACATTGAAGATTCAAGATTGTCGAAATCCTTGCAAAAATGATCCTCTAGTGTCCAACTAAGCAAAAATTAAATGCCTATTCATATTTTGTTTTTATGAAAAAATGAACAAATTTATATTATGACGATATACTTAACCGTACTTACGTGATAAAATTAAACAGATGCACGTACGAAGACGGCGTCAGTTGAAAATAACACAGTAGACATGTTTATGAGCTAATACTAAAAGCTAATTATCTAGTCGTGTTCCTCAAGCGGTTGATCTAAATTAGATTTTCGCAGAAGTTTTCAAGCCAAGTATTCCGCTTGCGTCCAACTCAAACACCCCACGATTAACATTAGTTTAAAACAATGCCGGAGCAACTAAACTAAGTTCTCGCTCGCTGCTAGTTCGATATTCAAATGAGTTTAGTGATGCAGAAACTCAATCGTTTAGAGTATGTTCCATATGTTGGATTTTACTTTAAAAATTGTGCACGAAATTAACCGACCGTGTTTTTTACGTTAGCAAATTATTGTATGTGTAGTCGTACAAGGGTCTGTATTTGGTCACGTAAGTATCCATCGCTATGTGAATGCTTATATTTGTAAGTTTACTGTTTTTATTGGTAGCACAGGATAGACTCAGAAGAAGAAATCTATTAGTCATTTCTGCCATATTTAGCTGAACGAAGCAAGCGGCGCTCAGGTTAAAATTGGCATATGCGTCACCGGGCGCCGGCGACAGGCTACAACTTAGAAGTACAGGAATAATTGACGGCAATGCGAATGTATACATTTATCATTCACGTCGACTTTTCTCAACCTTAATTAAATCCTGTTCTAAGATATAATATCCTGAATACAACTTGTCTGCTTCCTTTAACCTCAATGAAAATTTGTTGGCAATGAGATATGAATTTTGTTCGCGTGTGTCACTGTTTAATAATAATAATAACTAGCAATTACGTTTAAAATATAATTTCACCGTGTATTATGTTCCACAGATATTACATAGATGCTTGAATAAATTTGTTATTTCTATCAGTCATGCTAAATAAATAAAGTAACATAATTTCTACCTCGCAATATTGCTTTGGAGTTATCAAGATCCTTGAATTATTAATGAAATCTGGCAATATTCATATCAAAACATATCACGAGGAGAACGAACTGGCAATATCAAATTACTTACTTGAAGATTGGAACGAGATCGTCTAGGCATTACTCCCACGACTTCTCCCCGCATAATGGATTCAATAACTGTAACAAGAAACAAGAATCAGATATAATAAAACCGTAATGAAATATCTCTCTCGAAATATGTAAACAAAAAATATACATTTATTTTACGTACATTTTTGAACAACATTCCAACTGTTAATAGCGGGCTTATTATCGCGCTTTTTGTAAAACAAATCCCTTTTTGACATGTAACAAAACATTTTGCAACAGACTAACTTCACTCGTCATTTACGAATAAAGCATTGCAACAAATAACTCATATTATATTAAAAGAATCACGAACATGACGCTTACGAACTTGCAAACATTGCTTTATTTTATACGGCTTCTTGCATCCAATTATGCAGAAACAGGACTTCGGCTACTCTACACCGGGCTACAATAACACATATGCAATGTGAATCGATGCACATGTGCATGCTATTTTAATGCTTATACTAAAACAAACAAGATAGCATCTGGCGTTCACAATTTTATCGATAATGGCCAGTGTTGAATGACGGACTGTTATGTTAGAATGTTAACCAAATTGATAGAATCTATCAAATTATCAAAGCGAAGTAAATTTGTTGTTCGAGCTAGATCAAAGGCAAATTAATGCGAGCGAAATCCCGCATGTTGTATTAATACATCATAATTAATGGGAATACGTACAATTAACACAACATAAAATAGATTGCATTTATATTAAATTCAATTATCATTATATTACATCATCACACAATATTTTCCGTTCAAGGCCTAGAATGTATAATAATAACATTTATCTTAGCCGCTCTAACCATTTTGACGGGAAAGAATATAACGAATGGCTGTATAAATGTAGCGTTTCTGAGAAAAGATTATTTATATTATAAAGTTTCATAAACAAGAAGTATTTTAGGCTGTTCATTGATACTGTGTATTGTAATGTTTCCATCTGTAGAGGCAGTACGAATTGATGTACATATTACGTATTCTAGTTAACAATCCCATAATATTGTATGTCACTTACATAACATTTACGGTAGAATGCTTTGCATATTCTTAGACGCGAGTTATTTTATCGTTCAACACGTGATGTGGTATATTATATATAAGCATATAAGCACTATACAAGTGCATGATGCAAGAATATACTACGCCTTGATAATGATATAGTTTATTTATTGTTGGACTGTTATTACTAAGTTATACATTTATAGTAAAACGTGTACGACGACACATGTTTTGTCTACTGTTACGACGAATTTAATTACAATATTATTATTATCTGCAACTATTTATGTAAACTTTCGATAAACAAGTAAACAACTATTCCAATCGAGCAGCCTCTTACTAAAACAGATTCCTTTGTAATTATTAACTTGTACGCTTTAAAAAATACTTAGAAATAACGTTGCTTTTACCAATTTATAAAACAATATAATATTACCTCCATCGCCGAGAAGTCTCATCTGAACCAAAGACGGATCTTCGCTATGCTCTTCGAGAACCGTATCATCGGTAACAGTCAGCTCCTGAAAGAAAGAAAAAACAACATAATATTTGGACATTCCGACGAAAAACAAAGGAGGAAATTCCTATTACGAAAACACAAGTTTGGCAGGTGCTTTACGAGTAAACAATTCCCGTAAATTCCTATTTAAACTTTCTCACGCCCACAAGCATAACATAAATAGAGGCGTCTGCTTCGTGTTAGCTCATCGATATTCAATTAATATCAACAAAACAAGACTTTCGGCACGTAATTAACTTTGATTAAATACAAAAACGTCCGCTCATCACAAATATAGCGATGGAAGGTCAAACGAGGTCAAAGGTTCGCTCTTTATTTAGACGAAGGTGACATCTCTGTTTTTGTGTTATACTTTACTAATATAATTTAATAACAAGCTTTCTTTCTAATATAAGAGAAAATCATCTCTGAAAAGATATTTATGTTTAAGCGTGAAATTGAACGACACTTTTTATATTTTTAACACAGAAGATAAAATCGTTCATTCATTTCTTAGAACGAAAATGTATCTGAAATTATGTTTTCGACACATAAACGTAAATTGTTTCGTACGATTCAATAAACACTAAACGAACCATACCAAAAGGCAAAAACATTGATTTACACCTAAAACTTATTGGCTATATTGAAAGAAATAGTATTTTTGCTGAGTTGTTGATAAACATGTCTTCGTAGCGAGAGAGCAAGTTCAGTGAAACTTTCGAGAAACAATGAGGGAAGTTTAAGTTACTTTGGTAACCGGGAGGAGGAAACGGGGAGGTTAGTCAAAACTTTGACGTCGCGGACGCACCAACTTCGCTACTCGTTAATTCGCAGTATAAATTTGTTTAACGTCTTAACTTTTTAACAGTAATTACATAGAGTTTGAGATAAATTGAAGTACTTTGGATTTCTGGCAGAAATCTGATCATGTTGATACGCCGCTGCCATAACTTTTTATTTTCTTTGTACGGGGGCAGATAATTTCACAATCGATGTATTGAAATAGTAATATCGACATTCAATGCACTTTAGATGCGAAGTCTTAGATATTGCATAAATCTGTTTAAATTACTCAACGGCGAACTAAAGAGGACCTTTGCAAATATATATAATTCCATATGCTTTGAATAGAAATGTAATTAGGCGCACATTTAGCAATAAAAATATCTTTACATGTCTCTCTAAAACTTAAAGTTCTTCAGACAGCGTAATCATAGAAAAGACTATTAACGTTGAAAAGTTTTTGAATGAATCTTCAGAAAGATGAAATCAAAACAAGAAAGGTTTTATAAAGGCAATACAAGTTTGCAGAGTTAGTGGAGAGGGTGCTCGGGGACGAGACACCTCAGACTCCGACAACGTAAACAATTAATAGATTATACCTTTCGGGACAAAATTTATGCAGTACTAACTACTAGCTAACAAAGTTCATATATTATCATACAAAGTAAGGAAACGACCGCATAACAAAAGAACATGTAAAGAACATCTGCAATGTATTTTAAATCAGCATAAATAACAACTAATACATATTAACAGCACGATATAAAAACGCATTTCTTGGTATTGCTCAATACAAGAACGACATATTAATAACTCAAAACAAGCTTCGAACATTACATCCGTTACAATTCAACTTCAATTAAATTGCGGACAAAAACCAGTCAATGCTATAACTGGTTACCATTACACATAGATAGTATTAAAAATGTTGATAATTGGAAAGTCGTTTAATACCGTTGTGGACGTTAACTACTTTCTTATAATGCATAGAATACGCGGTGGGTTATGTACCCTTATAAATCTTGTATCGTTATCGATCTATTTGTAGGACTGTAATAATTACAATCAAAATAAATCCAATTCAGAAAAATTTTTACTTTAATTTTTCTGAGCAATTAAGAATCAAGTGCTTGAGATGCCAACACTTAAATCAAATTAAATATTTGGATATAATTCAACAACAACATGAACCATCCAATAAGATAAAACAAATACAAATATAGAAGTTTCTAGTACATTTGATAATACCGAGAAAACTAGACAATCTCAAATGGCAGGAACGGTTGACAACCCTAGAGTGAATCACGTTCATATACGAAACTGGTTTCACTGAGAACTTCCCGTTCCAGAATTATGTTGTAGAATGTCTTTACAGTTAACTGAACACACCTTAATGCCTCCCCATCTAGATACAAGCCTCCCTAATGATATCAGAGAAAATAACGTCTCTACCAGCTGGTAACGGGTGACCGCTGAATATAGGTATTAGGCAAAATAAGTGGATAGAATTGCTTCTATTCGAAGAATATTGCACCGATTCACCGAGCTAACTACTTATTTAAAATTTAGTAGTATAAACTCGAATTTATATCTGGGAAATGATATCAATCATTTCATTTATATCATTGAAAAGCTCTCTTCCTATAACTGCTGTATCAATAGCTTTTTAATTTAAATTATGCCATCAATACAAATTTAATCAGAGGCTTTATTTTTAGCAAACCCATTTCAACATTAAATCACAAGATAACATTCATAATATGACTTTTGACAAAGGATCTTCCGACCCTTTCCCTTCCCGAAAATATTCTCGGTTCCTTGCATATCTAGGCCAAGTTTCCCCGTCATTTCATTTCCCCTGCTTTTAAGTATATGTATATTTTATTTATGGCCTTTCATGTGTGCATTGTGAATATTAAATCTTAAATAATAAGCGTACTACGAATACCTATCAAAGCACTATAATAATATCGAAGACCGCGTATAAATCAAATCGTAAAATATAGAGCATTTTCCAGAGGTTTTAAAGAAAGTGCGGTGCTTTGCTTTCAAAATTTTAAACTTAAAAGTCTTCACGCTCCTTTGATTAAAAGGAGAATTTCCTGTACGGATTGAAATTGATCTTAGTCGATACCGAACCACAACGTCCGCCCGTCGACTTGAACCTTCCTCAACCGCATGAAATAAAAACCTTATGATTCTAATGCGACCCTCAGCTGTCACCAAAGCTATTGTTGTTGTGATGTTATTCCGAGAAATGGATATTTAACAACCCACACAAAGTAGTGACTTTATATTACTTTTCTTCCAGCATGGAAAGGCAATCAATGATTGAAATAGTCTACGTTATAATTTAATAAGTTTAGACTTTAGAGCTATCAGTTTTTGTTTTACCTTACTTCATTGCTTACATTAAGGTCCTTAAAACTATAAACATATGCACCACTTACGCCTGTATGCTCATTGACGCCCACAATGACAGCTGTGTACCACTGTGTGGCGCCAGCGACTCGGTACACCTGGGCTCGACATCCCCCGAGCACGGAGGGAGTCGTAGTCAGGATCCTCTGCCCATCCTGGACGGTTCGCCACTCCGCTGCTTCGCTCGACAGAGCTGACAGCGTTGTGCCGTCCACCCCTGCTTCTGAACCCGCCAGACGAGCGTCCCAATCCTGTAGAAATATTTATATTTAATAATCTAATATACTTAGAGAAGAAAATCTTGATGGTAACAAAACTAATAACGCTAGGAATGCATTGTTAAATTTGCCTCCGCTTGGATTAGGATAATAACTATTTAAATTTTGAAATATTACAAAATCCTGGAACCGGGCGAGCAGCTAGGTTCATATACATAATAATTAAATAAGTATGAAACACGAGAGATATCTTTGTCAAAGCTAACTTGTAATAAAAACTCAGTCTTAAATTACAAGAAAATTAATCTTCGTTTGATCGTTAAGAATGTTTAATTACTTCCGCATAATGAGCTTTATCATTTCAGTGTAATTAGAAATATAATTCGTTTATATTAAAAATATGATAGTATTTAATGATGTTTTAAGAGAACAAATATTTTACGTAAAATGATTTAATATCACATAGATGACAGAAGTTAAATTAGAGAATATGACAAAAAAATAGCGTGCGAATGTATACAATTAACCATATTATCTAACAAATGGTCGATCCACATGCCATACCTATATCAATCAAGCGGAATTGCAAACACGAGGAAACTACACAATAATACTGATTTACACGTGCATAACATAATTATTATATTCAGGTTACTTGTTAGTTGTTTACTTAATATTAATAGAAATGTTTGACAGATAGAGCAATTAAAACTGAGAGTCGTTAAAACTTAAAACGTTAGCGATGCTCTGAAGTCTGAATGACATAATGTTTATTGGTCTGTGACCTATTTTATTGGATAGGTACGCTGAAGAGTCAAGTGAAGAGTATTATCAAAATTTGATGTTAATATAAACTTTATTAGACAAGATTGCTTTGAAATGAATCATATGAACAAAATGAAATTATTTATATGAACATAAATAATTTGAAAATTCATATCTCGTCCCACACATCGTCCACATACAATTTAAAACAAAAGTGTTATTCCATTTCCAGTATGCTGCAAGCTAGAAACGGAAAACAAAACGTAATCCAGATCCTTTACAAAGGAAAAATAAACGTACGCATTCCTCACACTGACTCATTGTATACCATTTTTATAAGATAGCCGAGTCCCAAGCAGCTCGCGCTTAAAACATATTTATGTCAATGTTATCGCACACACGCACACCTGCGCCTGTGTGGCCGGCGACATAGATATCCGGTGTACGTAGTGCATTGAACCTCCCCCCACTTGCATCTGACAGCTGAAGCTATTGGATGCGGTGAGAGCGCCTTACGCATAAAAAGATGCATGATTCATGATGCTAGCAATGGTAACAATTCTGATTGTCCTATTTATGGCATTATAATTGACAGCGTTGTTACACGATCCAGCTAGTACTTGGAATATGGCTTGTAATACTTAGTTTTATGCGCTGTTTGCTAGGCTGGTTGGTTCCTAGTGTAGGATAATGACAGTCGCTTGCAACAAAACAGAATAAACGAGTACTCGACAGATTAAAATGCCATCTGATAAGTGTAATACACTTTTCCTTTCCTTTCTCGTGGCAATTTCGTAAACATATATCTTTATGTTTTACATGGTACCTGTGTTAATAGTATAATATTTTATAAAAACATAATATACAGTTTAACGAACTGTGCATAGATATCTATATTGTAGCACACATTTACTGGTTGTATAAGAATGTGATTTCCATACTTATTTATAGATAATGAGATTATACAGTTGATTATGTTCGCTCATTACTAGCGAACAATGGTATGCGAAGAGATTAACATAAACTTAGAATTACAATGGCTAAACTATTTTTATTGTCACGCGCAATTTTGATACAATGGCTATAATAGCGAACAATAAAGGGGCAATAAATCGTTCTCATAAAGTAAAACAATAACATAAGAGTCGCGCCCTTAATACTTTTTCACGGCCAAGCCGTTTTCACTGTGTAAGTTTAGATTACGACATAGCTAGTTCGCTGGAGTCACGCTCTGATGGTCCATGGATGGTCCCCTTACTTGGTGACTCAGCAATGATTGCGCAACGCGACTCGAAACATTGTTTATTTTGTTCGGTTACTCTTACTTCGTGAGATTACCTAGTGATTAATTCGTCTCGAGAGAACGGGTTGTGACTTGTGAGGGATTAATAATATCCTCGGATCGGGTTGGGTACTTGTGTGTAATACGATACATCAAATTGGACTTATTCGAATGGTATTTTCCAGTAATTACGCTATAAAATGTGTGTATAATATCTGAAGAAACTTTTGTAGTGAAATTTGTTATTTAAGAACAGATTAATGATAAATTAATTACCGTTTATTAACGTGGAGCTACGTTTGAAGTAGAAGAATCTTCAAGTTTATCCTAAAAACAGTTAAACTACAACAATAACTCTACGGTACGATAGTCATCATGGGTAGTGTCTACCTAATCCTTAACCATTCAATATTCAGAGTTTACTTCACAAACAAAACATTCCATACTATATGCTATAACACCCCAAATGTAAAGCATATTTCACAATATGTATATAATACGCAGTGTAACCAGGAAGGCATTACTGCTGGCACACATTCGCTCCCGCGGCTCTCATTCAATTTCCTGCCAATCCCTAACTTTGTTCTGCAGTCGTGATACGACTGGCGATACGGAATTTTGTATTATCTTGAATATACACCGTACTTGTCAGTGTAACCGTATCTTTGTAAATTTATTGCTACCAACGTCCAGTCACTTTTTGTTTGTTATAATAATATAAGTAGCATATAAATTAATAAATAACATTATACATAACTTGTATTATAAAGAGTAAATTCATTATACAAGTTATACAAATTTAACATATAAATCCATCTCAAACAGTTTCATAAATTTCAGTCTGTTTCCAATAAACTTCATGTCAATGTTTGTTCTACTTTGTGTAAATAAAAACCAATAAATTTAATACAAACGGTTTCATAACCTCTAAACCACCGTTATTGTAGATTGTCACGTTTATTCAATTTCAAAGTGACACTTGATTGATAACGGCAAAACATTTATATCTATTGGTGGCGTAGGTACCTCATTCTATGATTACGACCCTATTTCCTTATCACGGAGTTTGCTTAACTAAATAATTAATCAAGAAACAATGATCTGAATAAAACATATATTTGCAGACATAAAAGCCTTATTAAGCATTTATAAATAGAACCAGCAGTTGTATTAAATTCCAATAAGTATGTATAATATCATACATTTACTAACTTCGACTCAATAATTTAATATCAAAACATCAACCAACAATTACCCACATGACAGTCAACTAAGCATTAAAATGTATTATTCTACAGAAACCTTTGAACTGATTGTGTAATAATTCCGCTCCCTTGAGCAGCTAATCCACCTTAATACCTATCACGTGCTTATGTTACATTACTTTCTTATATTTACTTCGCAATAGGCTTTATATAATTTCAAGTGTTCGTTTTATATGCGTATTGTTTGCAAATTAATCGATTTACAATGCATAAATTAGAATATAAAAATACATAACAGATCTATTGTTTAATATATTCTGCAGTATGTTCAATTGTATTTTATAACTAATTACGTAATTAACGTCATTTGATACTTGCAAATTCATCTTGTTGAATTACAACATTCTAGGCACATTATTCAAATGGTGTTTTAAATCTATCTACGTCAATTCACCAACTGAATTGCTTTCGTGCAAATTCTCACATCCTTGAAACGCTCTCAGATAAATTGCTTTACCGATAAATTTGTTACTTAAATCCCGATCATGGCCAAGGTTAAATACTTTCGAGATTCAGATAGATTCAAGTCGTGAAAACGTAATGTATTTTTATTTTAACAATGTAAGTGGGCGCCGTCGTGTCTATACAATAATGTTGTATTTTATGACGATTCAAAAGACTTTGCTTTTATATCTTTTAACAAATAAGGACCAGGATATCAATTATCTTATTCAACATTCAATGCAAAACAAAACATGCAAGTATCTGATATAACGTATCTATTGATATTAAAAGACAATACTTATTGAAGTAAATGATAGAGGAAACATTCATATTTTACCCATTTATTCCTCTTCATTCTCAATAACAATCAGCAATAAATCGTATAAACGCTACCTGCAGTAAGCTCCCTAAACAATACCATGTATTTATGTGTATCCAGTAATATACTTTTATTAGGCACGGTAAACAACCCGAAGCACAATCTATAGTTACATTGTGGTTTGTGCAGGTCAACAAATTGTGTTTAGTTGGAACTTACACTAACTTCATTGTACAAGATCGATCCCCTGGGGCCGTGTACACAAAAGATAAATGAGAACTCTACGAAGCCACATTTATTTTCCCTTTATTCTTTCACAACAGTTAAAAACATTATTAAATCATCTGAATATTGCATTTTTAATAACGTTTCCTCTATTTATACGCTATCTGATTTCACTTAAGCAAATACACGAGTGAGGAAATATTTGCTCGCAAACACGGCATATCACGTAACATGTACTCATATTCGCTCGATACGTTATTATTGTGTCTTTGTTTGAACTTTATAAAGTTGTGATTCACGAATCCGAAGTATGAACTGAATAGTATTGTCAACAGCGAACTTCACGTTTTGTTACACAATACAATTACACTCCATGAACATTTCAAACACAAAAAGAAAGTAGCGAACGTCCCGTCCTAAAAATAGTTCCTTTAAAGCTGCATAACAGAGTCGTAAAACAAAGCAAAACGCTGTATATTATGCGAGCGTTCGTAGCCAAGTTTTCAAGTTAACAAAAGGTTTTAAAACGAGACAATGCACTCATGCCTATCCATCATGCGAGATGGAACGTCTGGGATGGCACTCCGCTCGCAACTAGGTATCAGGCTGACGGAAGAAAACGCAAACACGTCGACTGAGACCGAGGGGCATAAATTGGGCTTTTGTGCTCAACTGAACGTCATTTATGTACACAGAGACTATATAATAGAGCCTGGAACGGCTACCGGTCTTCATATCTACGTATGATCATATTTCACGAGATTGTTGCGACGTTGATTAATATGCAGAGGTTCGTTTGAACACAACACTATTGTTTGGAAAAAATGTTTATGATGTATCACATCATTAGCTATTATTACCCAACTGTGAAAGCAGGAGTGTTATTAATCCTCTAATATACAATTAATGATACAATAGCTCAGAAGGTAAATTAATAAGAAATATATAATTCATACCGATTAAAACTAAACCCAGATAAAAAGTTAATAAAAAAGTAGTTATCCAATGTCGACACTCACTACAAATTAAAGTGAAATATAAATTACAAACACCTATTCCAATTCCGTACATTCGCGTAATGTTTGCTAAGTGTTAACTCAAACGAAATTCCTTCTAAAGCCACCCTCCTCCCCTTTCATCCTCCTCAAAGTTCAAATGCGGAAACAAGCACGAATGTCGTAATATGTATTATACCTATCAAATCATTATATTACAAAAAGTGCTATGATGAAAATCTTGAAAGGCATCGCAAATTATGTTGGCGTTTGCCATCTTTTGTCGTGATGTTTATTTAGAGACCAATTATGGAAAATACATTTTAATAGCTAACGCTCACACGACTTCAATCAGATAAATGGAATATGTTTTCAAATACGTTAAATATTCTATGTTAATTAATAATAATTCAATAAAACAGTAGCTAGGTTGTTGACTCTGAAACTAAAAACATTTCTCATTTATCTTTAAAAATCATACAATACAATGGTAAAATATATCTAAATACCAACAATAAAGCAATAAATAACTCCCACGTAAAGCATTTATCGTCTGCAAATCGTATACTTACCAGCTACCACCCACTTTCATCGCCAATTGATCTTTTATAATTAAGCGTAAAAGATACGCTTAAATGGCTTTTAAATTCTCTTTTTGGCGAAACGATTTATTCGAAAGTAGATCTAAGATCGTTTTTAGGAAGGCTTAAGAAACTCGAAACATGAATTTCACTGAAATACTTGAAATTGTAACGAGATTCTGTTATAAATTTGATATTTTTATTTATTTTCGTTCCGCTGAAAAAGTAAAGCTTTTACCTTAACAGCGAAATATCTATAAAATAAATTTTATTTGAAATACTCGATCTTTGGTAAAAACATATTTAAGGTAAGAACTCTTATAATGTTTAAATATACAAAAAGCTAAAATATTTTTTCGTAAATATCAAGACTTGTATCTAAAAATAAAATAAGTTATTTAGTAGATAAATAAAGATTGTATTTGTATCTCGTTATGAAGAGTTTATTAACCCCAAATTGTTAATGTTAATTAATGCTATTATTATTTATTATCTTGCGCTGAATACACACAATGTAGATAATACTGGAGTCATTATCAACAAGACGTCGAGAGCATAAAGGTATCCTGTCAAAGCATTCTACGTGTAACGTCTCACACATGATACCACCCTTTCATTAGGGTTACCTTCCATGAAATCAAATTATTTTGGATCAAATAATTGAAATAATTTTTAGCAGTATCTAATATGCACGGAAAATAAAGCAACGTTCTGGTTTGCTATTGTGCGATTCACTTATAAATCAAATTGCATACCTACATTTAAAAATGCCAATTTAAAAACCAATGTAATAAAAACCTATATACAATGGACGACAAAACTTCATTTTATTTGTAAACTATCCTTGAAATATTTCTATATATCTTTCTGAAAGGGTAGCAACCCTAGCCACCCCAGGGAGGCGGCCCGGACGAGCTAACTGAAGCAAAATTTTACTCGTTTAAGTTCTGCGGTTACAGTTTCTCGTTTGCGTGCAAAGCCGGTGCAAACTTCGAGAACTTTCATTACCACTTGGCTAATTGAGTTTTATATAAACGCATGCGTCATAAAAATTACATAGAACGCGTATTAGACGCTTGCATCTCCTACCATAATTATGATTTTAATTAAAGCTGTACGTTAGGATAAACGTATATCATATTAGCGGTAACTTAATAAGCCATCTGAAAATTAAACTTTATTACATTTCAAAATTGCTTCGGAAATATGTATACCTATAATAAAATGATTTTAAAAACATTCCCTGTCAATATCTTGTTAACCTTTGTAACCACGATTTCAATTACGAACACTTCAATAAATTTCGGAACGTACAAAAGTAAATTGCGTAACGTTCAATCAATCATTGGTTGAGCAGGAGCGGCCGGGATACCCGAAAATAGCGACACCACACCACCTGGCAGAATATGTATATAATAAAGGGGAGGCAGGGTGTGGAGGCGCGGAAAATCAATAAAGCGGGCGGCGAGCATCAAAACATACCGCTCCCTACCACCGGCGTCCCCCCTTTCCGCCCGTCTCCCGGGGAAACCCTCCCTTGTTTGGCAGACACCGTCCTTGATCTACCCACTACGCCCGGGCAAAACTTCGGATAAACATTTGAATAGCCACAAGAAAATTGGGTCGGTTATGCGTTTAACTGCGCGGTTACCCTTTTTATCTAAGATAACATACGAGATAGAGAATATAACGTAGATTCATGATGTTTGTGACCGCGTTATTCCGTTCGTTTTAGTGCGTAATAGCAGTTAATTTATCGAATAGGTAACATATTTTATAAGCAAATGAAATACTATACAAATCTTCTTAGTTAACTGATATGAAATATCAAAGCTCTAGGTAAAAAAAAATTAACACGAAAAAGAAGCAGAGTAATGGTTCAACAACAACCCATTCATTTAATTTCTGTTTTAATAATATTAACTTCGATTATACAATAAATTGTATTCTTAATTGGGATACAGCAGAGCTCTGTATGTACAAATAAAGTTCAAAAATGATTTAACACAGATGTTCCGAAAATAAAAATAAAAAACCATCACTCTGAAAAGTCGAATACGAGTACGGTGAAACAATTTCGAAAAATTCACTTCCAAAGCCGCTTAGAAAGGGGATAAAAGTTTGCTGGAAACCTTTTTTAAGCTCATTAAAACGAGTTCTAGGTAGATGTTTTGAAAATACCATCGCAATTATTTTTGATGGGACAAGCAATTGAGAGGGTTAAAAGGGGATTATAGTTTGTATGAACCTAGTATCTTCTTTTTGAACATTGCGTGAAATTATTTTTACCTGCTATAGATATAGGTAATGTGGTATTGAAGTAAATGTATTAATGTTTTGTTCTGGTGTTAATATAATATTAATATTGTACGTAATTGTATTAACTTTCTGCTTTTATTTTTTGGTTGCTTGGAAGAAATTGCTGTTAAGCAATAAAGCCGCCAATTGCTTAGTATAATATCCTGATTTCGTCAAACTTTGTGTGTGCAATAAAGAGTATATAAATAAATTAAATCCTTCTATATTCTCAAACAAATGATCAGCTTTGTGGAGGAAGGAAGGTGGAATTCGCGAAAACACTTCGCTTGCGCGATTCTCTGAATCGGTGTCGCTACAAGCTACTGATGTTCAAAAAACCTTTATTGTGCCTATACTAGGTAATTGTATCATATACATATCCCTACTGTTTGGCTTGCAACAACATAGATTCAAAAGGGTTTATAATTTCTCCAATAATATCATTAAATACCGATCAAAATGCCATCAAATCATTAATCAAACAAACCAACAATGACTCAGTGAATACGGGAAACAGTAAAGAAATAACGTACCTAAATTAACTAAATATACGTGATTCATCCAAATTCTTGTTAGAATTTATGTACACGGCAACAGCGTACGTGTTGTAAATATTGATTTATGTAAAGTTCTCAACATTGTAATACGGCTCGCAATTTATATGCAAGAAAGCATCTTGCGGAAATTTCCATAGCGTAAACTGTTCATACTGACGCCATCTAGCGGCGGACGGCGGAAAGTAGCCTTAAACTTGGGTGAATGATTTGTTACTTTGTATTGTAACCAGGTTATTAAAATTATTTACCTGATATGGTTGCAGGTTCGCATAATCAAGATACTGCAGCTGCTTGTCATGTAAAAACTCTACAGGCTGTGCGTCAGCTTGCAAAATTACTTCCGCAGTCAACGGAGTAAAGGTCTGAAACAAATGTTCGAACATTAATACGCAAATGGAGAAGAAGAAAACATAGCCACTGTATTCTATCGTCAATGCTATAATCAAAATTAAAACAAAACATACATATTTAGTAACTTCACATAAGAACGAAAACTATACACATAATTTCGGATAGAAAAACTAAATTTGAAAACTATACCAATTTGGTTTAAAATATTTCATACCAATTTGAATACAATAGTTAAGTGTCTATTATTTTAAACTATGATAATTTACTACTTTGTTATAGCCTACTAATATTACTGCAAAGTTGTTTATGTTATAAAGTGTAACACTGAATACAAAGTTAGCGAATCTATTTTGAGTCCTGGGTGAATGCACTATAATTAGGTGTATTTATCATATAGTTAGGTAACTTTACATTCACGTACCTACATTCAAAAGTTAAAAGCAACATTTAAAATATATATTTATTAGCTTAAGAACTGGATAAACTAGATTTTAATTTTATCAAAAATACTAATAAATTAATAATATTGATTTGAAATACCAAATATGTAAATATAACATTGCTCTGTCTTCTCTTATACAGATACGTCTCAGGACTCACCAATTATTGATTAATTATGTTATCTCATAGATATTATGATAAGCCATATGACCATTACATTATAGAGAGAAACAGGAACATTATAACGATTTCATAATGGTAATTTAATATATTTTATTACACGAAATTCGTGCAAGCCAAGAAAACGTGATCAGCATAAAAAATAGGTCTCCCGAGGTTCTTGCGCCTCGTGAGTGCATACATGAATACTGGTCTAAATACACAATATTTTAAATTCAAGTGCATTAGGCATGCAGTACATACACATAATTAATTGATAGAGGAGATATGCGGGTCTACAGTAATGATGTCAAGGTTCATAGCTCATTAGAGTAAGTACTTTGTTAGATACATATTCATATCTTTAAGAATTGCCAGATAAATACTAGACTTCGTGCATGGAATTATTTATAAATAAGATACGTATCTAATAGAAAACGTGTTTACTTAAAACTAGACAACACAATAGTTCAAACTTATCAATAAGAACTCTTTAGAAATAGTTCTTTACATATTTATCTTAACCGTGAACAAACGACATCTAGGTACTTAATTAAGGGTACAAAATGTTATTTCTCGTTTTAATCAATCTTATAATTTTCCATTGTAACTGGCGTTGGTATGCATAGTTGGATAAAGATTAAGGAGAGTAAAAAATGATCCCGTAAACTTCTAGATATATATGCATTTGAATTCGAATACAGTACTACTAACGCCATCTATTATCAATGATGCAAATCAAGGAAAATGTACAGAGTTGCATTGCTGTGTAAACTAGTTTACAAATTTAACATTAATTTCTATGATAATAAAAAAGAATCTTACCAGAGCTGGCCATTTAACTTCTTTATTGTCTACTTTTCTAGGCGCCCACACTAAAGTTCTTTCAACTAAAAACACACGAAACGTCCTACGCGAGTACACCGCTACCCATTCCCGACGTTGCCAGTCAACGCCATCATATTCCACTAAAACCTGTAACAAATAAAAATAAAAATTAATGTATCAAACAATATCGCAATTGAAATGATGCACGATTAAAAATGACCACGTAAACATCTCAAAATCTTTATAAGCGCCATCTTGCGTCGAGTAGCTAAACTAAATCTATCTATACAGAGTGACTGTTTACGTAAATAGTTTTATTATAAGGAGCGATAGATGGCGTTACATGTATTTTAACACTGTGCAAAACCCCGCCCAAATCACGATTCGTTTACTATTTGCTGTGTCCAATCTCAAGGTTACATACATATGAGTAAAAGAGATAAAACATATCATAAAAAGAGAAAAGAACAATAACAAAATATGTATCAAGCACTTGGATATTGAAGTTTATAGTTTATGGAATTGCACTTTGCAAGTATTGCCCGGTATTTAAAGGTTTCTGACTTCTGTTACAATTATATATTATTATTTTACTAATTTGTTTATATGATTCGGCATACCAATATTTAAAAGAAATACAAAAATGCGAATAGGTACCTAAGTGCTTCACATTTGAGAAATTTCACCCGTCTAATTCCTCTTAGAAAAATCTGTCTAATAGCTATTAGGCAGATGGGATTTCTCAAGCATACCTATTCAATGCACCCGGCACAGAATTTATGCAATTACGTAGGTATTCTGAATGTTGGATTATATTTATCGAATTCTTTTTAATTCTTCATCTACAAATGAGATCATAATAATTATATAAACTATAAAGTAACTACCTACCTATATCTTTAATATTTATTGGATTCATTTGTTTACGGTTTACGTTTTCACCTTCAGCTTCGTTATTTCATGCGAAAGAAGGTTGACATAATTTCAACATGACTTCAAAGAATTCGTGCTCTAAATAATAAGTGAATTAAAAATATAAACATACAGTAGCAGGTCAGTGGGCGTTAAATAATTATCAACTCAATCACAGAAATACTTAATGACTACTCACGCTTGACCTCAAGGCAGTCTTAGCACGTAATGTTGTTTTCAATGTCACTGGGAACTTATAGATTCATATTTGATATCTATTTTAATGATGTATAAAATTTAAATAGTTATGATACGTATTATACTTATGGCATAATATTATGTATGATTGTTGGCCCTTACACGCGTGTATCAGTATTAGTTTAAATAAATAATATACTTATCCGTTATTCTCTCTTTATTCCTAGTAGGTATGTATAATGTATATTATAAAACCGCGGGAACCTTGTAAACGGTTTGTGAAACCTTGACTATACCTAATTATTACTAGTCAGATTTATTGATGTAAGATGATTTATTATCTTTGAATCTCTATTACACTATACATAATATGTATTATCTGTAGATATAACTATATTATAGTTAGTGTAATAGAGATTCAAAGATAATAAATCATCTTACAGTATAATAATCATCAATACATCTACAGATAATAACTTTAATGTTATTTCATAATTTATCGAAATAATAATCGTTCAGAAATGTTTTCGTTACTTTCAGTCTATGATAACATGTGTGTTGTTTTGCAGAACATCTATAGCAAGAGTCCAAGAATACCTTTGTCAATTACATTGTTGTGCACAAGTGGATCTCATATATTATTATAATAATCCCGTTTAACAAGATAATGCATTTAAAAGATATAAGACTGGAATTATAGAACAATATTATCGCAACGTTATGACGTTAGGTAACTTTCCATGTTTTCAATCTTTATGGCCTATAGTTTATATAAATTTTAATCTATAGTGTATATGTACTTAATAATAGCTAAAACAGATTTGTAATTAATAAATTTAGTAACTATGTATTTACAATAAATTATAGTATTTTATGGATGTTACACACTGACCTCTATAACTATACGCTGGACTGGCTATCCCATACAAAATGACAGCTATTTGCTGTGCCGATTCAAAGCGCCCCCGGTGAAAGTTCTGAGAACTAATAAGATTACAAATTTCGTCGCTTCGTTTTGTTTACACAGGTTTAACCTCTGGATAATCTGAGTCTGAATCAAAAATAGTGTCGGTAATATTTCTATCATTGTAGTCGATATCAGAAAAGTTTTTATCGATAATAAACCATTTGTTTTACATCACAAGTATTAGTTCCATTCCCCCTCACTGGCCTCACTGTTGCCGTCAGCGCCAAAATGGCGATTTTCAAATAGGCACAAAAAAATGACAGCAGTAGCCTGTCCAGCGTATAGTTATAGAGGTCAGTGATGTTACATCACATTGAATGCATATGCGTAATATATTAATATTTAACATAATAATTGATTTAAACATAGTGTTGATTCCTGCATAGTCACCATACTTAATAGAATACTTTTTATAACACTTAATAATCGATTACACAACTCCAAAAATATTTATTATAGTACATTTTTAAACTCCAAAAAAGGCACAACCCACAACAAATTATCAAAGAATTCGTAAACAATGACTGCGAACTTTTATTTAGTCCACGTTATAACTGTTACTGGCCCAGTTCGCTGAAGCCCTACCGTGTGACCTTGTCACCGTATCCGAAGAACAATATTCATTACATGCAATGTGCACATTGAGATGCTTGAGTATTGCTTTAGCTATGCTGGGATGAAGTATGTTATGAATGCATGCAGTTTACCTTATTATTAAATAAGGCCGTGCACATGATGCAAGTAGCACTGTGTTTTATTGTGTGCTATTATTTTAATTGTCATTGACTTAAGTGTTACATAATATTATACGAGGCGGATATCTCTGCCGCTGCTCTCTGCGCTCTCGGTCTTCATCTCTGCGGTCTATAGAGCAAAAAATGTATTTTCGCGAAGAATCTATATTAGGTAGGTACCTAAATGTTGAACGTTTTTGTTTGGTATACAATTTGTTTATGAACGCTTTTTGCATGATATAATAAGCTCTCAAATAATTATTGAAGCATAGACAAATACCTACGATGATTCATGATAGTACGAGGGGCATGCCAAAAAAAACTAGATACTCGAAAACCATAATATTTATTATTTGTTACTTATATCTATCTTTTCAAAGTATTCACCCCGAGCACGTATACACTTTTCCATGCGTTTAAACCACTTGGAAAACACCTCTGACCACTCTTTTCCAGATACCTCGGAAATTTCGAAATTATAGGCAGCCAGTGCATCTTCCTTGCTCTCAAATCTATTTCCTTTCAAATTTTCTTTAATTTTGGGGAACAAGTAAAAATCACAAGGTGCCAAGTCAGGAGAGTATGGCGGGTGAGGCAAGATAGACACATTTTTTGAATAAAAAAAATCAAGTGTTCTGGCGAACGTGTGCGCTGAGGCGTTGTCGTGGTGCCAAAGAAGGTGCCGGATTCCTGACTTCGGTCGCTTGTCACATCAAGCTGACAATACTAAGGGGGCACAAATTGACACATACCACTCAGAATTAACTGTTCTTTGATCCTCTAGCACTACAGTAGCGATATGACCGGTCTTACAAAAAAACGAGGCAATCATTTTTTTTTGCGTGCTGCGTGCACGACGACATTTCGTTGGTGTTGGTTCATTATCGAAGCACCATACAGTCGATTGTCGTTTTGTTTCGGGGTCGTAGTTATACAGCCATGTTTCGTCACCTGTAAGTATATCGTATACGTTTTTCTTCTCGCCTCCGTCGAATTTCTCTATCATAAATCGGCACCAATCTACCCGGCGGTCTTTCTGCTCATCGGTCAGTTTGTGCAGCACCCATCTTGAACAACGCTTACGGAGAGAAAGGTGATCATGAATAATGGTTTGCAACGCTGCTGATCCAATACCCAATTCTCGCTCAAGCTCTACATATCTAATTCGTCGGTTTTCGCGAATAAATTTTTCAGTTGCTTTAATATTTTCTTTAGTGACTGCGGTTGGCGGCCGACCTGTCCTCGCTTCATCTTCAAAGCTTCCCCGTCCTCTTTTGAATTGAGCAAACCAATTAAAAACTGTTGCTCGTGAACAAGCAGATTCACCAAAAGTAGTAACCAAAAGTTTAAAACATTCTTGCGGCTTTAAACCTTTTTTATAATCATAATAAATCATAGCGCGAAAATCTCGTCGATTGAGTTCCATTGTTGCAAGCAAATTCCCGCCAGATTGTTACAAAAATAAGCCTTTATGAGCAAAAAATATTTGAATTCAAATATGTTCCATATTTAAATTTGACACTAAATAACTAGTGTTTACGATGGTGTATAACTTGCCAGTATCAAATTATTAAGTAAAGAGCATCTAACAACTTTTGGCATGACCCTCGTAAACAAATATTATTATTTATTATTAAACTAAACACAATTTTGAAGAAAAGGTTTCTCTACAAAGATTTAAAGCAATAAGTACTAAGTATTTTCTAATGTTTGATTTTACGTGAGTACCACACAGTTGCTACAAACTAAAATAAGTAGCGGGAAGCGAACCCAACGTGGGTTAGACCACAATAAACCAGCATTAACCACTAGGTCAAATGGATTAAGTGACGTATGAGTTAAGACTATAATATATCCTACTACGCTCCCAGCATGTTTGAAGGTTACTTCATTGCTAGGCAACAACTTCCCAACCACGCTCCAACGAAAACATAAATACCGCTTACGTTATCCTAACAAAATTGGCATTAAAATAACAGATCATGACGAGCACTTTCATTGTAGCAGACGTTGGTAACGTTCCAAACCACGGACATCTCTGATTGTACCTAGTTGAGTTCGAGCTAAAACACGCATGCACCTTGCCAAACCTCAGACTATGATCTTTCATCTTAGTACGAAGATATATCCCTAACTTTGTACTGAAGATCTGAAGAATAGTTCTAGACACTATAAATCCCAATATAAATTAATGATGAAGTCTGTGCAAGAGGAGCGGTGAACAATATACCCAAAACCAGGGAAATACAGCATATGTAGTGTATTTTTTTATTTCTTCAATGCACAGAAGACACTATGGTAATAATTAACGACCCATAAATATGTTATCATATTATGAAAACAATACACGTGGAATATTAATATTGTTTTGATGTTAAATAGTTTTTGTACGTTTGTACCTGTGTTTGTAGTTTGTACTGTCAAAAATCAAAATACTCCCACTGTTTGTTTCGTCATGTTAATATGTTTTTCTTATGTAGGTATTAAATAACAAAAAAATCATCATATTATTCAATATACATTTCTGTATACCCTCAAGCCAATGCCCTTGCTCTACATATTTCTAAACCAACCTGGAAAACTTTAACGTACATAAGTTTTTCGATTCTACAAAATAACAGAATGCGTCATACAGTCTAGGTATTGTAAACAAAAGAAGCCGTCTTGAGTCTCTCTAAATACCTTCTTTAGCGTGGTTCAATTACTGCTCGGTTGTTCAGGGTTACAGTAATTTACTGCTCTATTTAACAAGAGGGATTACAATTAATGTTGAATAGCTTTAAATTTACAAAAAATATGAGTGTACGTGTCTAAAATCTACTGCGAATTGTTCAATATAAATTGAAAGGTAGATAATAGTTGGTCGTTCTATAGCTATGGCCTATGTTATTGCATGTGAATAATTTTGTTTCTTGGATATTTTAATGTACCTACACGTTGGGCGCCATTAAGGTCAACGAAGTACATTAGGCCCAAGATGAACATAATGTGTTTACTGTGTGTAATTTAGACCGTACATTGTACATGTTACAGGACTGTTTCTGTTACAAAGAGAATGAAGGTTCATGACATTAATAAGATTAAGTATAGGATGCTAAACTTCCTGTAACGTGAGATTAAATGTTTCGGTCACCTAATTACATTTATCAAGCCAAATTATATAGGTACTTCAATAATTTAAGTTTCCTCGCTTATACAAAAAATATCTGATCTGAGAGAACAAGGAGAAAACCCGTTCTCATACAAGTTTTTAAACGGAATTAAATCGAGCTCGCTTTTGAACTTTAGTTTTCAACTAAAGTCGCTTCCAAAATAGCATTTACAAGATATTCACACTTATATGCACTATATTAAAATATTCCATACCTTTCTCACTACTTTGCATTTCATTTTAATTTTATAGTCTCTATCACGTATGTATGATAGTATTTTTTATACTTTCCATTTTATGTGATGTGTGAATGATGTTACATTTTAGATATAATCTACCTCATATTCACACATAACACTATAATCTATACGATTACTGCGCACATCATCTGTGCAAGATGCATTTTTTCATTTTTCCTTAGCGACGCGACGCGACGGCTACCACCTGAACATTATGATTAACTGACTTCTTTTTAAACATTACAAAAGACAGTTTTGATAAAACTCAATCTTATTTAATTTAATTCATCCAGCAGCATTCGCAGAGCACGCGGGAAACAAGTTCCAATAATAGAAGCTGGGTACTTATTCAAGGTTGCGTAACTAGGCCAAACGCGAAACATTTCAACTGCGACCGGAGTAAAATCACTGAATACTTTCTTGCTATGAATATTTATAAGTACTGATTATAATAGTTATCTGCTGTGTAATAACGTGATTTTTTGTAACTTTCGCTACATTGAGGAATGTTAACGATCGTAAGAGTATAAGAGGATTGTTTTTATTCACATACTATAGGTTTTTCCCCGTTCCCGCAAGAATTTCGGGAAATCCTTTCTTAGGGGACGCCTACGTTATGACATCTACCTGCATGCCAAATTTCAGCCCGATACGTCCAGTGGTTTGGGCTGTGCGTTGATTGATCACTATATCAGTCACTATTTGCATTTTGCACTATTTGCATTTTGTACCTACTATTAAGGGAACAAAATTGATAATTCAATATATTGATTAAACTATAAATTTAAATTTCCATCCAAGTTCCAAGCTATCCCATAGGGTTTTATGAAGTCGTCAAATCCGTGAAATATCGCATTTCTAAGAAAATTTAAATGACGATAGGGAATAATGGAAAAAAACAATATTTTAATTGTACGCAATGATATGTATTTCTTTTGATTTTTATTACGATTGTATTCACTAACACATATTATGTAATTGATTAAAAATAATTAAAATATTTGTCCGTGACGCAATAAATAGGTACCCAATACCCATACATAAAATATCTTCATAATCTCCATTAGTAAATATTTTATTAAATTCTTATCAACTTTAATGTTCATATCAATTTGTCGGTCAAATTGTGATATTATAGTGTATCAACCATTAATTAACAACAACAAAAGGCTATGCACTTTAACTACGTATTGCATCTACGGATATGTTATCAAACCAAACAAAGCCAATAAAGATAAGCAATATTTTGAAACAGCCGAACATTATCTTTTGACGTATTGCTGATTAAAATTTTAAATATCGTATGAAATTTTCATTCCCACATTTTCACATAACGGCATCGGGAATGACAACAATTCGAGGAGGACGCTTCACGCATTTTCCGCCGGGTTCAGTGGGTCAATGAACGCGAGGGGCGGACCAGTCGCGCGATCGGTTGCAAAACATCGTCGACGAACCTGCCCGCCGCGCCACTTCGCGTGACAGACTGCTTTCTATCTGTTTGTTCACAGAAGTTGATAACTTATTTGCGCTATTTAACAAATATCACGTAATAACTATAGTACTATTGTTGCTTGAACAGAATTGTATAGCTGTACGTGAACGAATATAGTTTCTTTAATCGAACGTTCAATTGCCTAACAACGATGATAATTGTGTTTCTTACGAGGGCTTATTCAATTTAACGCAAGTCAAAATCTCCGCGATCTATTACGATAGATCGCGGCTTGCGCTATCCTTTTACTATGAATAGCATAAGTCCACAGGAGAGCGCCGAACAACATGTCCTCTCTCTGGAAAGGCTCGCTGCCGACTGATTTTAATCGGGTCGCGCGCAGTGTTTTATAGTACTTTAAAAAAAATTGTAGAAAAATAATAGAGGTACCTTAGTTGATTTTTAAAATTTTATCTTATAAGTAAGACGTTCTTTTATTGCAATATGTAAAAATAATATTAAACTAAGTCAAATATCTTGGTGAAAATAATCATTTTGTCGACTATAATTTCTAAAAAAATTCACATTGTTCGGATTTTAATTTCGTAAGTTAGGAGTCCAAAATAAAAAAATCTTTTAACTAACTATTTTAATAAGGATTTTTGCAGTTAGTTAAAAAAAATTGTGTGTTAGATCTGTCAGCGATTTCAGATATTTTTAGCTTCGAAATTGACACTAAAAGCGAAATCAAGTAATCATCGGCTCAGTTATCTTGATGGTATTCACAAATACTGTATTAATTGAAAAAAACTCTTAACTAACTATATAGACAATAAAATTTCCTAAAATTATTAGTAATTCATATGTTTGTAAGATAAGTGGTTGATGGACAATCTGGTTTGAAAAATCACATATTTGAGCCAAACAGCGCACGGACCGCGTACACGGCCTTACGACTTGCGAGTATAATACCCTTTTACTGCAGTGTTCTGTGAATTGGAGAGGTTTTCAATTAAGAAAGTTGTAAAAGCTTAATTTTGAAGCAACTACCTACGAATAATAATTAGATAATAAGAATTCAATTTGAATGACAATTTAACATATAAATTGTTTTGTTCATTTGCTTCTATATCATGAAGCAGTAGGTATGTTCTATGTATCATAAATAATGCTAGACAGACAAATGTAACATGACGCTAGGTGTAACGAATTTCATCTCTCCGTTCCCACGAAGTACTCTAAATATAAACATTACGTATACCGGTACAATGTTACGCTTTTAGCGTTATATAATCCATATGTACTATTATATATTTGTACTAACGTAACATCCCATGACTAGCTACGAAGTACGAATGTTTATTCATATGATCTTATACTTATCTAATATACGACAAGGATTCATGGATAAAATATATAATTTATTTGTGGCCTTTATTTTTTATAGGAAACTATTATAATTTATCCGTCCATCCATCCGTTCTCCATCACCTGATTTGTTGAAAGCATACTAAATCCTAATCTTAAGAGCATTGTTAATTATATGAAATATCATGTATTATTCTCAAATGTTCTAGCATGATTCCCAATTAAAGGAATTAAGAGAGGAATAAGGAGAATAGTTGTAGTAAAGCAAGTTAGCCTTATAACTCTTATAGTGCATATGTATACTACATACTAAAATATTATGGTTTTTCTCCTAAATAATGTACCAATTAAATATTTATTATAAATTTTAACATTGAAAGCCACCCTCGGTCCTTGACGCTCTCTTTTGAATAAATTACAAGTTGTAATTTGAGATTTCAGTACAGTATTGTAAAGAAATTGTTACATAGCTTTAGGCAATACTTTTTTATTTATGAAGAATAAATATAAACGTAACAACGCCTTTTGCTACAAAGACGAGTTCAGATTTAGTTGGAAACAGGATTTTTTCCTTAAATTACACTATGCACCTTTACAATACAATACAAGATGAATTTTTTTGTTAGTTATACCAGTACTATTAAGTATTCTGTGGTTGTACTTTATAGTTACAGTACCCACCGTTAATAAAATTATACACATAACACAAGTACCTACACTCTCAGTTTTTTATCATCCTAGAATTAGTACTGTAAAAAAGCAAGGCTACATAATTGCTTCTAAGACATTCAATTAACATTAGGCAGATCGATTATTCCTTTTTAAGTTTTTTAAATGCCAGACGAAGTAAATAACAAAATACGATACAAGCAAAATACTATTTTCCGTGAACTAAACAAAATAGCAACAGGAGTGTCAATGTTCGTGTTGACCTTGTTTATGTAGCACGACCTTCAATCCATCCATATTCAATGAGCTATACTTCTAAAATACGTACCTTTATCAAAACAAACATACACGTATCAATTACGCATATATGTACCTATATAGTACGCGAATTCGTACTTCACCATGACTCGTATGCGGTAAGTATCTATTTAGCAATGAATGACTTGACATCATTCCGCTAATGGCTGTGCGAATGTTTGCCTGTGCGCTAATGTAGCCTAAATTATGGATGGAGATCATTAAAGATACATACAGAACTATCCTACTAACTCTAGTTTAATATGCAGTATCCAATCTATAACTTGGGAGAATTACTCACTACTTAAACATAAGAGAATGCACGAAAGTTCTTTTTATAAGTAAGAATTCTTTAAAAACACGACGGCCAAAAAGGGTTACGATGGAATTTTTACCAAAGTTTTCATTTTATAAATTATCGCTGAAGACGCGAGCCGACACTAAGTATAATTGTATTTTCTTTGTATTATAAACGCTTTGAATACGCACAAATTCATCGCCCATTAATTTACATCTAAACTTAATGAATTTAAAACATATTCCATGTTTCATAATTCATTCATTATCATTTGAATAGTGTGTATTCTATACATCTAGACCAGGGTTACATCGCTCAGACTAGTTCAATTACCGGATCCGAATACTTGACTAATTACCAGAATATAGACTCACAAAATGTATTGATTGCGATTGTAAATACAATATGTAACAGATAATTACTTGTAAACTAGACGAAGGTCAATTGAAGAATGTTATATTTTGAAATAACACTTGTAGTTACTTAAATGCGTACGATTTATATTATTATCGCTTTAAGTGTTGTTCTTGTGAATTACCTGTAAGTTTAATATCGTTACTAAAATTTGTATTCGTATTCGGATTCGATTGTGTTACTCTTTTTGGTCATGTAATTTTATAGCTACAATTAACATGAACACGAGAATTTCGTATTTAAATCGATTATGTTTTTGTATTCGAATATAGGCTCCGTTATCGTAAACATTTATTACGGACACCATATTCGACACAATGAGTAAGCATGTAAAACCTGAGTTGTATTTTCGTTCAAGAATCATTTGTGGGTGGAGGTCATTTGAACATCTGCTTCACTTGGTGGTGGGGTTAATCTTAATGGTGAATGTATAAATTATTACGATTTAATGTATCTTTTGAGATTTTGATAAAGATGATAGGAAATGCAAATGTATGCGTAAGGATGGTTTGCAGCCAGTTTTAGCAAACAATTTGATTTGCAAACTTCAGTGTGAATACTTTTACAGTTCACTAAAATTACAAAAGGAATAGACTCAGGTAAGACTGGCACCATAAATAAAATTACATATAATATCAAATCTTTTTGTCAGAGCAAGCATAGAGGCAGGTGGGCCACCTGATTTCATCAAAGTATAATCTTGAATGAAATAGATACCGCATTTCAACAAAAAAGGTCGCGTTCCATCGTTACAGTATTGTATTCACTGGAAAGTGTTTCATACTGGTTGAGGTGGTTGTTAATCATCTCAATAGATGGCGCGCAGTGTGTCCCTAGACACAAAACTAAATGAATAGAATAAATTCTTAATTCGATCTCTCTGGCGGTTCACAACTTGAGACTTCACGAGTGACCGAGAAAGTAAAAGAATGTCTGCAAAATCCTTTCTCATCCACACCGCATTCCACAAAGCATGCGCTTCGATCAAAAACATTTCCATCAACCAGTATAAAGCAGAAGCAGATCCTATTTATAAAGCTCGTTCGCTCATAACGCTCAGTCCTTGGGGGATGGAGCAAATACGGGGGAATACATTGCGTATATTCGTAAGTACCCAATTTGAATATTTTAAATGGCAATGTGAATTATTTATGATTTAAAAAAAAAACCAATAGTTGTATGATGCCACCTGCACTTTTAAGTAGGTGCTGTATAGACTACAATCTAATATATAAAAATCAATGCCACTTTTCGTTATAATTCCATAACTCGAGAACGGCTGAACCGATTTCGATAATTCTTTTTTTATTATATTCCTTGAAGTACGAGGATGGTTCTTATGTAGAGAAAACGTTAATATGTACCACGGGCGAAGCCGGGGCGGACCGCTAGTTTTATATAATTTTCTTAGCTTACTTGTCATCATAAATAATAACTTAAAGCCTAAGCCTAGCCTACATAGCTTCACTTTTAATTTATTACAAATAATATTTATTCAATATAAAGTTTTTAATGGATAGTGAGACTCATATTTCTAAAATATTTTATACATTTTAAATAACCGGTACATTTATGATTTATTATAACCAAAAGAGCGAGTTCATTATCGTCCTAAGAACTACAAAATTAATTACCAACCGTCGTAAGAAAACCCGATGAAATATCAAGATTTCATGAATATTAAACAAGAGAGCAAATGAAGGTCTTATCTTCAAAAGATCAAACAAATTCAATTCAAAGACGTCTCTCGGTAAAGTTCCGACAGAAATAGAAGTTTTAGTACTTCGTTCTTAATAATTGATAAACTCTGGTATTAGCACAATTAAAACATAATTTACTTTTCACTAACTTCAGAATAGGTCTATCTCAATTACTAATAAGAGAATCCGTCTCTTTTGGATACGTTGTCGTTATTCGTTATTGGTGATCTATTTAGATTTAACTACTAACACTATTCACATCATTAATTACACAAAATAAATCACCAATAGTAGATATCTGAAAGTTAAATGAAATCAGAATTATCATTGGAGAATTTATCATCAAATCACAAGCACCTTTTAAAAATAACGGTATATCTTCAAATAGCTCGTGTTATCTAAAATCATTCCATTATAACGAACAAACAGGATCAGCTGAGGGTGCGCGTGCGTGCGTCGATGCACCAGCGGTCAATGCACGCAGCAGTTCCGGTTCTACGATCAACATATTCCTAAACAAATTTTTCTAGAGCAACTATTGACTAATATATACACTAACGGGAACGCTTGTATGATCTTTCGTAACGATTAGGTAGAGGACGGATGCTGTGTTTACATTTTTATGTGATAGACAAATAAATGACGTCAGTTCTTGCTTTATTGACTTCCTTGTGATCCCTTTAAAGGAATACAGACGTACATCGAAAATGCATTAAAATGAATATGTAGACGTAAATAGTTTTTGTTATAAGGTACATACTATATTATGTTCAAATGGAAGAAAAAGCTTGAAAAAAGGCCTTGTGTGTCTTTTCTACGGTTTCAATAAGTTCCTAACTATTTAATTAAACATCATACGATACCCACATAGCTACGTAATAATTGACTACAACAACCAATTGAGAAAAACTAGTCATTGTTGTCAACAAGTGACTACAAAAATAAATATTACGTAAATCTGAAACAAGTGTTACATCAGAATGTCCATTATTTGAATAATTCAAAGCCAGTGTCTTGGTTGAACAGTGGTCGGAATGAAAACACGTGGATTATCAAATTGACTATATTTGTAAGAATAAATTTAACTTGAATAGTTAGGCTAAGCGCGCACCACGATTTTATGCAGCGTGATTATTTTATCGCAGAAATACAACGTATGAGTTACTATGAGAATGCGCGCACATGCGATTAAATAATCGCAGCGATTTTAAAATTGTGATTTGTCACATTTTGCTGCGACTGCTCGCGACGCGATTGTCGCCAAAATTAAATGCAGAATATGAAATTCTATGGTACCGCGCGCACTGCGATGATAAAATCGCACACTCGGGCCCGGCCGGCACTTCACTTGTGTTTCGTCTGTCCAATAGTAAACATCGTAGTGGTTTATGTACTGTTTGGTAAACATAAACTCAGTAATCTGTCAAAAGTTTGAATTTATTTATTTAATTATTTAACACTTTATTGTGCAAGAAACAAAATATACATAAAGGTTACAATAATAAAAAAGCACAAAGGGCGGCCTTTTGGCGGAATTTTCATTCTATAATAGCCAAAGACTTTTTTGGGATACATCCGAAGTTCATTGTATTTATGACTAGCTTTCCACCCGCGGCATCGCCCGCGCAGTCAAAGAAAAACCCGCATAGTTCCCGTTCCCGTGGGATTTCCGGGATAAAACCGATCCTATGTCCTTTCTCGGGTATCAAAATATCTCTATACCATATTTACAGACAGACAGAGTTACTTTCGTATTTATAATATTAGTATGGATAAAATAAACCTTTGACATTTCTATCTGCTGTAAAAGGATGAGTACCAATATTGACGAATTTTTTTTTTCTTATCCTACAAAGTAGTAAATAAAGACAAGCAACTTGTACGAAATCCATGATGAAAGTGAGTAAGTATCACTATTAAATTATCGCTGTGCGCGCACCGTACTCTCTGCGATTTTCTACAGCGCGATTTTGAAATCGTGTCGCAAAAATTAAAATCGTGGTGCGCGCTTAGCCTTAAAATTTGCGTTGTTCACTTAAAAAACTCGAAATGCATGCATTGTTAAACTTTATAACTAATTAAGAAAGTTAAACACATAGTTAGGTATTCTCCTTATAATATTATCAAAAAGAACATTTAGAACAAATTTGATACCTAAGTGTTCATTGAAAACGAATACCCCTATAACTGCTAACACATTTTAAACCCATCAAATGCAGGACTAAAAATAACTTTATTACTGCTACGGCCGTACCGAAGTGCAAATTTTTCAAATGATAGGAATTAGAAATACTATTTTCTGTTTTAATTGATATAATTGCCCTAACGATGTTCAAATTAGCAGTAGTATAAAAACTTAAACGTGAGGCAACGTATGTTTTTGTTTGATACTGATTGCGTAACTCGTGAATTTTTTATGAAACATTTTTGCAATGTTTTATCTCGTTCAAAAAAACATGAGCTTGCGTTTTCCTCGAAATGAATTATTAAATTCTTAATTATTTCTGGAACAAATGAGAGCATCACAGACAAGTGAAAGTCATTTGAAAGACTACTTTCCAATATTTATTTCAAAAACAAATCTGCTCGACTTGTCATTCAAGATTGTGTACCTAAAGTTGCAAAGACTAACAAAAGCGTCATTATTACACCTTTATTGAATAAAAGTTAGTAAATTGGTTTTATTAATTTTACTGTTTTTTACATAAAGTTACAATTTTGAGTTCGAGTGCAAAATTCATCAACATTATCATACGCTACCTACTTAAAATATCAAAACGAAAGCATGAAATGAGCATAGAATCAAACTCTGACAATACATACATCCGATAGAACTTTGAACCTGTAAGTGTTCCAACGTATAAATATACACGAGGCACTTTCAATTGGCATGACGGGTCGCTATTCGTGTCAATATCAACATGCACCGAGGCGAACATAAGAATTCATTTTCATGTCGAATTGATTAAAATTCCTTAACTCTGTACTACGTACGTAGGTATACACGCAAAACGTTCTTCACATATTATTAAGCGTATAAGATTATAGTCCGCCTAACACTAGTTGGAAAACTTACAAACTATTTCAACGATGTACCTAGTGCGTGTATTTACTATTATACAGCCGCGGCCGGTATTGCGTTCTCATTTGCATTTCTGATTATTTATTTATCTATTATGTACCTATTTACAATACGTCATACTAGGGTATAGTAACTATCTCATACAATATAAATACTTTATAACAAAGAGCCTATAGCAATTAACAAGATGTAATTGCTAACAAAATTTAAGCTAAAACCTGTATCGCTATTGACCCATTAATTCCCAATACCTACGCGTACTCTCATATAGCACACTTACATATAATGTCAAGAAAGTTAGATATCATTTAATATTTAAGCTTCTATATTTGGTTTACAGTTAGTTTCATAAAACCACGAGAATATTTCAAGATAAAATATAGCTGCAGCTTGCCCTTGAAACTAAGTATCAAACACACCTCATTTTACTAGCTCATCTCGATTTCGACACACAACCAGCTAAAGCTGTTTGTATATATGCCAATATCTTGCCATTTCCATAAATTAAATAGAAGCATCAAAACTTTTTGTTGAAGTTAAAATCCAGGCCTACCGAGCGCCCCGATCTCGGCTCTAGGGCACGTCCCAATTTCAGCCCTCCGCATTTTGACCTACTTCTGAACACAGCTCATTTAGAGTAGCTACGGATTGGGGTTGCATATTAACGTCCCTTGCATATTATACGGGTTTATATAGGTGATTTAATACCATTCCAAATGGAAGGCACCGAAACGTTGTTTATAGCAAACACATATAGTAGGTACATATGTGTTTAAATTAAACACATAACTATCGCTGCGCTAATGCTCGGTTATACTATAATTATTATAAGATTAACTATTATACTTCAATTTGCATTTATTCTGTAATTCCTGTGTCTCACAATTGCACAATATTTAATGTTTATAATTCCATAGTTATTTAATGCTATATATTATTATAATTAATAAATATATTTAATCTATTCAAAGAAGTTATTAATAAACGAAATGACTTTACCAGAGACATCGTCCATAGGTAGGTATATAGTAAGGTACCAAAATTAACATAATTACATTGTTTATTACATACCTTCTTCGTGTTATTTGGTTAGTCATTGTTGCTATAATAATTGCGTCTCAAAATTCATTGAAGTATCGATCCACTATGTTGTAATTTTACAAAACTATGTTACTCGTAACAGAATTGACACAAGATACAACAAAGCAATGCGAAAGGTCAACGCCCGCTTCCTGCGACAGCCGAACTCTTATATATGTCGAAACTCACAATGAGAGTTACAAGGCCGCTTCTATTTTGGCGTACCATTAGTCGACTCACGAAAGTATTGTACGTAACAGAATTTCAATCGTTCATGCATACCTATTTACCATTTATGTACGTTACAGTCGAATGCCTATGACTCGCTCGAAACGTTTGGAAACGAAGCTACGAGACACAAAATTCAGTGTTGGTATTACAATAAGTAAAATTCATTTATTTTTTTGTGTTCTTTAAGTCTAACGATTTAAAAGAATATACAAATCATTTCCTTATTAAATATGCTTGAATAATATACACTTTTTAATTATATCTACACAAAAGTCTAATTCAACGTAATAAGGTAGACAATAGACATAAGTAATAAGTTCAATTAGATTTTTTATACATTATAGCTTTCTCCGAAAGGGAATCGTTCGGAAATCTAATCAACATACTAAATGGATCGATAATTATGTTTACGTTTTATAAACTCGAAGCGGACCAACCGGTTGTACTCGGCAGGTACAGACAGCCAAGGCAGGCCGTTATTTCACAATAATTTTATGTACCTTTATATATTATTATGTACTATAATATCATATGGAAACGTTTTGTTCAAGTTGCTTTAGAAACCTGAGATTATGTTATCATTAGCGAGTTATTCTGCGCCATTGTTGTAGAATATTATTGAGAAATTCACGCACATTTCCGCATGTCTCATAGAAATGTGAGGGGTAAAACCATATTGTAGATATGACAGTACAATTTACTTCAGCCATTCAAATAATTTTATTTGATTTAAACAATGTCTTAAAAAATGGCACCACAAATGTAAAATAATTGATTAACGTAGGCTTATAAACCCAAAAAAAAAAACTTAAAAATTTAGATAAGTATATCAAAAGTGTATCTAGAGATTATAAGGGAAGAGACGAGGATATTTTCCATTTGCGCAAACACCCGAGTGTGTTTAATTATGCCACCCCAAAAACAAGAAGGCTGTTTCAAAAAGTACACAGAAGGGTCGAGGGCAAATTTTCATCCTGTATTAAACCTGTCTTGCAGCTTGAGGAATATTACAAAGGAATATACGATTATGAAGTGTTTATATTATTCATAGTTTCTTACATAAAATTTCCCCAAGATTGATCGGACAGTCTCATTATAATATTGTATAATAATATGGCGTTATCGTTGTAATATGAACTGGGGTCAACTGATAATGGGGTGATACAATCATTCTCACATACTCAATTAGAAAGAGTTCATAGCTAGTTAATAAGGGCTAAGTTTTATGTTTTAAATTCGTATAGGAGGAGCAATGAAATATCTTTTGAACTATAAAGTCACCAATGAAATTAGCAGACGGGCTTGCTCATATTATAAGTAGTTGCGAATATCATCAATTTCGACGCAATGCACTTGAAATATTATGAGACTATGGCACAGGCATTTTTTCAGTCTATCTAAAATTCTAGACACAGTATCGTTAACTGAATGTTTAGATTTTACAAACATTATTAGCGATATACGTCGGCATTTATTATTCATAACTTTTATTTACTTTGGAATATAATTGGCTCAGCTTATGAAAATACCGACAAGTAGAAAACCTGGCAAGAGTGCAAATGCTTGTAAATCATTGCTTTTAGATTTTAGTTCATGCAATATTTCAAGTCAATTTGGTACAACGTGTATTAATTAAGCTATAACTTCCATTAGTAAAATTTTATTTTAGACTTTAGTAGCTATAAAATATGTATCTTATAGATCATGTACTCGTACCATACTCGTACATTTCTAATTAAATTGATTGACAATATAAATCAGAATTCGTACTTTACCCTATGACTTTACCTCACAGTATTATTCTGAAATGTTACTCATGATATGATAATAGCTGATACGGTATACTATCATAATGATTTGATCCATTTAAATACGAATAGGGTTCAGCTCCCGTATCATGATGTCTGTAAGCAGTATTATTTACGCAGTGACTAAAAATCATCAATCTGTGGTATTATTTCCAATATGGAAAAACTACTAGCATCATGGTACCCCCCAGACCATATTAGTTATAACTAGGTACGAAGAATAGAACTAAACATATTTTAGCCACAAATGGTCACAGGTTCATAACACAATAACTTTCCATTCCTAGAGTAGGTTACTCTTCCGCAACAGTTAAAAATCTCTAATCTCTGCGGCCATCTTGCCAAGGTATAACATAACTTGATACACGAATATCTACCTATATCACAGTTAAATTTTCTGAAACTCATAACAAACGCTATTAACTCAGTCGCACCGTGTGTTGTCCTCGTGATAACTATAAATAGTGCTGTGATAATACAGAGTTCGCGTTATCACTGACAGCAATAAGACATAAACAACAGAAGTACAGACCGTCTCATATATCTCCTGACATTTAGTTAGATGTCATCATTTATTCATTTATGCTTATTACTGGTCACTTAGAGTAAGTTTCCTGGAGACCTTGCTCTACTGTTTGCCACAAGGCATACCGTCTACTTACGAGTTTCTCGGTCATGGCACTACTGAGTCTTCTGATACTTATTTCCTACCTTTTACACAAAATACTACTATGGAATGACTTGATAATAGAATATCCAACCATCGATTCTCGAATGATAAACGAATGAACTTTCCCTTTACCCCTTTTATAAAATACTTGCACTTAACAAAGAAAATTAACACACCACAAACAGTTGTCTGAAGTCTAGACTGTAAGCCCACATATTATAAAGGCCATACGTAAATTTTATTCATTGTTAGTAACAAAGGGCGTTTCAGCAGGTACGTAATTGCTATCGTCAACTTCACCCGACACCTTGAAGGTAATTACATTAAAACGTTGCTTATCAGTATTCTTCGATATATTGTAAAGTACTGTATATTATAAAAAACAAAACGTTAAAAAGTATGAAATAAAAACAATACCTACTCTCATATAATTAATCTTCAACGTATTCATGTTCAATCGGTCATTTGTTTTATTATTTTGGCAAGAAATAATTTATAAAAATCTTCCGGACAGTGTTAAAAATTCTCTAATAGAAAGCTATCATTCAATAACAGTACATTTTTTTAAACGCGGTAGTGACCGTGAAGCGCATCTAGTTAATACAATCACACTTAAAGATTCCTTATTGTTGTAGGAGGTATTCCAATAAGCAGACTCCTACCACCTCCTACATTATTTTGTCACCAAGTTTATCTCCTGACGTATTTCAAAATAAAAATAACACGCCCGATAGATACTTCGAGTCATTCTAGTCATTAAAAATCAATCTATGGCAACATTGCTAAGCCACTTAGATAGCTAGTTTCTTAACGAACATTTCATTTACACAAATTATTAACCGACTTCAAAAAAAGGAGGAGGTTATCAATTCGGCCGGTATGTTTTTTTATGTATGTACACCGATTACTCCGAGGTTTCTGAACCGATTTACGTGATTCTTTTTTTGTTCCATGCGGGATGGTGTCGAATTGGTCCCATAAAAATTTTATTCGGATAGGCCAAGTAGTTTTTATTTTATGGGCATTTTTGCAAGTGCAAGTTTGAAGTCGGTTGTTTTTAACGCAGTTATCACTTGTTGAAAACATGAATCCATCGTAATCTGTGATGTCGAAATAATTGAAAAGAAACATCCAGCCTTCAGACAATCAACCGCTCACTGAGCGAGGCCGACGGTCACGGCTGGTTATGGTTTATGTTTTCTTTACTCAAATAAACAGCACAATAACAGTTATAATATAAATGCAGGCTCTTTGTTTGTCTCCTTTAAACACTGCTGATAAGAAACTCTATTGACATGCTTGAAATTTGCCCGTTTTCTGTTCATGCTATAACAGTACCAACCATTTTTCTGACATTCGCGTGCACAAATAAAATCCCGTTTGTGCTGATAAAATGAAATACATGTAATACAGACAAAGAGGAAGTCATAAGCCATAAGAAAACTGAATTACCTTTTACTTCTTCTGGGATGGAGGAAAATGGAAGTAAATTATATATTTATCACAGACTATAAAATGGTATAATATACTACCTACCTATGGAGAAAGTGTGAAGGCAACACTTAACACCTTACAACAAATTTTTTTGCTGTGATTTTTTAATAACTTTAACCAGGTTGTAAATTACAAATTGGGCTTTGATTATGTCCAAGAATAGAAACATAGGTAACGATAATTCATACTATATTAAGAGAACGTTCATACGACTAGATGCCCAGGCCCCAGACGTTGCAATTTTTTTTTTTATAATTAACAATATCATTTGTTATGTATATACTTAGATAATGCTATTTTGTGTGAATGTGTTAACCTTCCGTGCACCATGTGGGGTTTAATACACCCCAGCCATACAAAAATCTTTGTATCTTTTCCAAACATTGTGCGAAAGTCTTGAAACCTCGTCTAGCTGGAGTTCCGACGTTGCCAGACCTCTTAGCGACAACGGTTTAGTAGTAGCGTCGCAGACGTGGTGAACGGACACCGTCAAAGTGCAGCTGGGTGTCAGAAACCCCACGTAGTTCGGGACGTCTACTAAAAGGTGAGCAGTATAGTGTGATAAAATACGACTTTTTTTATATAAATATTTATTTAATTTGTTTTTTATTATTTAAAATTACCTGAAATTGTTTCTAGGGCTCATTATGGCTCATCACATCAATGAAAATGCAATATTATCCGCACTTATGGAATTGTGGTGATTTGAACCAACTTGGATCTCAAGAAGACTAATTAGTTTATTTCAATAAATAGACTAAAAGAGCAACTATGGAGTTTCTTGCCGGTTCTTCTCCATAGATACTGCTTTCCGAATCGGTGGTAAATGTTAAAAATACTTATGAAATGACGATTCGAAAGTGCTACTAAAAGTAGTAGTCTAATTGAATAAATAAATGTTTGAGTTTGAGTTTGAGTTTGAATTAGTTTTAGTAATTTTTGTTTTATTTTTGTTTACTACTTTGTTATGCCTCCAAAGCATAGAATTAAGAAGTTCTTATAGTTCATTTTTTTCTTAAAGTCTAACCCATAGAACATAGTCTTATTTCAGTTGGTAAAAAGTACTATTTCTGTAACATAGCCTAAAGATATAATAAATGTATATAATATTTGATAAATTTATTTTATTTATAACCTCTTATAGTCAAGGGATAATAATAATATACACATTACAAATTTACAATAAATACTAGCTTAAAAAAACGTGGAAAGATTATTGGGTCCAGGAAACCCCACGTAGTGCAGGACGTAACTTTTATCCACGTGGTTCACGGAGGGTTAACAATGGTGATGAAAGTACTTTGTTAACTTCCTTATAGACATGGACTTTGCTCACAGTACGTTCATGCTTCTATTAACTATACCTATTTGAATTGTTTTTATCATCGGTAACTAGCCTAAACATACGTTTTTACTAGTCAAACGATAAAAATAAACGTTATTTCCTATTTATCAAGTATTTCCTTACATGTTGCATTAAAAATACTGACCACCTGCATTAGTGCATTGTCTGCCATTTTCAACTACAAAGCAATCAACCACAAAGGATTAAAAATGATAAGGCTTATTTCATATTTGATTAGGTTTCTACATCGCAATGAATAAATATGAACTACGAACAACACAAAAGAGGAAATGCTAAATTGATACGCCCAAATTACCACAATGTTTTAATACATACCTAGTTGAAACTAATAGAGTACACATATTACCAACAACAATATTGGAAGATGTAGCAGTGCTATACCATCGTGGTGACTTATTCTGTTCTAATTTTGAGACGTACTCAGTTCGGCGTATGTTGTAACAGGTTATAATAGCTGTAGGTATAAATAACAGTTAATTTCTAGCGTCACGCTCCGTTAGGTCGCGTCGCGTGCCCATCGCGTTTCCTGCTTCGAGCTTCGCTTCGACAACAAGAATCCACGTTCCATGAAGGTCCGATTTCTTATCGGACGATTTGCCACATTCCTAATAAAAACCTTAAACGGTAACACCGTTAGAGCACCTACGCATATTTTATAATAATTAGTATTCAATGCAATGACTTCTGTTACGAGTTGATTGGTTTTGTATGGTAAGGGTTGAGTAGTTATTTACAGAGAAATAGTACCTTTGTTCATGGTTGCTTCTGTTATCAAGATTGTGTGTTACATTAATTTAGTAAAATAAATCGTTTATTCGATGTATTTCCTGTAAATAACGTTCCGAATATATTAAAGTAACTCAGTCGTAATTAATAATTATACAATTATAATACCTTCCTTCTTGAGCGAGTTCTAAGTTCAATATCTTTTATCAATATAAGACGTTTGAATATAATCATTAATAACATGCCTATAATAGCCAATAGAATAATGAAGTTATCATATTGTATTATCATTTCACCATACTTCCACATCAGGTGTTTAGTTTATCAAAATATGCATTGGTTGAAACTCATGTAAACAGTGCAGAATGCAGATGTAGAGAATTTCCACATAGAAATTACGCAAGAACATAAATTTTAACATAATGGTAACAAACCAGTTCGGCACCTTTGCATTCACAAATATTTGTCGTAAACTTCATCACAGAACTGGTAAAAAGGTGATATTAACGTGATGGTTATCACATAAGCATTGAGCGATTTAAATTCCTCATTATATTACGCATTATGCGATAAAGTGGTTATGCATAAATAAGTAGAAAATATTGTTGCAACCTGTGGTTGCAACAAAAAATACAGGGCAAGTTAGGCACGAACGGAAGAAACCGAAGCGCGTGACCGACGAACGTCACTTTGCTCCGGAATACAAAACAACATTGAAATATCATAACTAATACGATATTGGAAACAAAGGACGTTTAAATAATAAATGCATAATTTAAAAAGATCCTAATATTAGTTGAATATTCACCTTGTTAAGGATATTTTTTGAGAGAAATTATGCACATGATTCTGCGTAAACTTGTCGTCATTAAATTGAGTGACTTAAATCCTTCATAACATTTTTGTATTATGCAAAAATATAACAAGAATAAAGTTCAGTTTCAAAGTTTAATTCAAAATTAGGTACCTTTCATGTATATACGCTTTTGTAGTGTGTAATACGTATACATAATATGCAGGTAAATACTAAATACTATATCATGTAGGTATGTAGACATTTAAATGTTAACAATATCACGTTTTAAATGAGTTTTTTTATTTGGAATGGCGTGCAGTACGACGTGATTCAGGTTTATTTCGAACAAAGAAACCTATATCGGTATAATAATTTTATTGCCACAATACAATCGTTTCGCACAAGTAACAAAAGTTTTCTCATGGCTAATAGATCATTAATAAATAGATAGATTCAATTAAAACTAGATGAGTTTGGAAAATACGCTAACTTTTTCCATTCGTTACAATTACGTGGTAGAAATACGTCACTTAATAGACTGTTATAACCAGAAAAATAATTACGAGGAGAAAGTGTAGATATTGAAATGGCATTCTTATTTGACTAACTAATGAAAAATAGTTAATCTCTCAAATGGTGCTGCGAAAACTTGCATATTGTATACTTTTTCGTTTGTTATCATATTGTATATTATATTTTACTACGACGTATAATAAATAATAATATACTACCTACCTACTGCATTTTTACGTTTTGGACCAAGGTCCGTGATACCACGATCATGAGAAGCTCATCAGAACGTGTTTCGAGTCGAATCGATGGCAGAGGCCGCATAGGTTGCGAAGGGCTTTTGCGAGGTCAGACACAACCTTATACAGTGTCGATATAAAATATTGTCACAGCTACAATGCCATTGATGTATTATGGCCACGCTATGGCGCATTATTTGAGAATTTATTCAATGTTTTGAATTTCGATTTTCGGAAACATCACGACCCATTACATAATCGTTGAAACGAAGTTGAAACGTAATATTTAATGGAATGGAATGCGTACGTAATGAACTATATACGTCAACTGAATACGGCCAATTCTTTCATCTTCAGCAGTCCGCTCTCACGGCGTATTTGCTTCGATATGCAGAGCATCATGGACAAATAAATGGTCGTCTGTGCTCTGTTTCTACCAAAACTACAAGATACGCTTTCCCCGCTAGCCGCGGCCCCGTTCGCTTGATAAGTGGCCTAAGGGCTCTCCCCCGCCTCCCCGCACCCCGCCGACCTAGTTCCCGCCCTCGCCCTAGCGATCTTTGTGCACGCCATCGCCACTTGCACAACTCAAATCGTATCAGCTGGATAATTATTTTGATAGAAAACAGTTTTACACGGGTTACATAATAAGTTTGATTTAAAACTGTTTCAAAGGAATATTTAAAACGTTAAAAATTCAAGATCCGCTTCTATGTCCGTTACCATAAAGTAGGTACCTACCTGCTTCTTTTAAGACGTTGATTAATGATATCACACGTAAGTGTAGTAATTTGGTAGCTAACGATCATTTGGAAAATCTTTTTCCTGATATTATGTCCGTCTGGACGTCCAATCTCTGCATTTCGTCCCCTAAACATCACTAGAATGTTTTACATTTTCAATTTCTCTGTCAATTTAAAGGACAGTGGAAGATGTCTATTGATTGTCCGTTAAATATTATATTATCTTATTTCCCTTCATTCTCCTTTACAAATCGCAAGGGACATTTTCGTCCGTATTTCGCATTGTACCATAGAGAACGTTACTACAGAACAATAGTCTATAAAATGTTTGCGTAGAAGCTAAGATAAGACCCGTCGGAATTGTACTACAAACATCTTTAATATCTCGCTGCTTGTTTGTTACTTTAATTACTCTCATTACGTAAGCATTCAAACGAACAAATAAATATCATAATACGGTTGTAACAATCAATACTTTAAGTCAAAATACGATCATGACGATTTCAATTGTAAACGGAATTAAGGTCTAAGGAAACGCAGTAACTATATTTTTTTTTTCAAATATAGGCACATACCGATCATAAAATAAATTATACTAAAGGACAATGGGAAACAAATGTATGGAGTCTGGGCCCACCCCGCAATAGTAACATTTTTTTTTTTTTTTTTATAGTGGAGAATGCATGATATACCATTGCATAGGGCTTTTTAAGCGGAACATTATTTATTATTACAACTATGGTCAAATGTTAGTACTTTCAGCGTCTTAAAGTATTTTAATCTAACTTATTATTTATGGATTTTTATAAGGTACAATGGTAATAATACACGTATTTCACTTTAAATAAGATTTATTCGTCGTCCTGTACATCGATAACAATTACATCGTTTAAAAAAGCCGCAGGGGCTAGGAATGGTTGATATCTCCCAACTCCTAGGTACCAAATCAAAGATATTATATGAGCGCAAGTACCTACAAGTCTACGTCCGGTCAAGCAAGTACAATAATAGGTATTGTGTTATCGCGTTTCTTCCAACTTGGTTTCGATCAATTAATACGGTAAATTATAATATAATTATTACGGTAATTAATAATTTACATGTAATACGGTTCTAACACTATTCGGTAATATATTGAGGTAAACTACGATAATTAATTGCAGGGATTGGGATCACTTTTATGACAGTATAACTCCGAAAGTACTGACTTTTAACCTTTGATGTAATACTAAGTTTTATTCGGTATAAAAATACCAATTCATTAATGAGTTTCTCACTTCTATTGAGAGGTGGGCCCACCATTACTCATTGTCCTTTGTATGGTAAACAAGTTCAGAATTGATTAAAAAGAAGTAATAACTTGCGACCTGGACCATTAGCAACTGACAACGAAAATTAATCACTGCGACACCTCTTATTTTTTATATTGTATAATAATAGCAACCTTTGCATATTAACAATTTGAAATGTTAATTGAAATACCTGCGTCATACAGAATCTAAAAATATTTTATAAATTAAAGAAGACCGACATAAATTATTATTATAGCATGGGTTGGGTGGTCTTTTTAATGTAGGTCGAGTTAAATTCGTTTCAGATTTGGAAGATCGAGTAGGTAATCAAAATACATTGAATCTTTGTTTGAGCGTTGCCTGTGATTTCTCACTCTTGGCGGGAGAGCAGTGCAATGGTAGAAAGACGGCGTCTATTTATAAATGAACAACATTGGATTCGATTGGAGCGAATGCTACGTCGCGTTTCGTTGATTCGCGCTTTCTTCGTTTCTCTTCATATTGAATGTTCCATCTCAAAGGTGGAGTGATTGCGTTACTCCAACTATTTTTAATCCAATACTTTTTCGTAAATTACGCCTTACACCTGCAGCTTTTGCTAAAGTATTTCATCATAATTATTATATTATATTCAATACATTGATAGTTTCACTTTGAATTAAGTTAATTGTTGAGTTTTGTACAAATGAGATGAACTAGGAGTAGGTCTATTGAATCATCATCATTCTATTCGCCCAGCAGTTGTTCTGTATTTATGCACATAATAATATTATGTGTAGCAATTAAAATAAAAGCAGCATACCAAACAGGTTCCGCTTGCTTGCATTCTTTGCCGCATAAAATTTACTTGACTTTTTTTACTAAATCGTTGGCAGGAACTCTCATCGGTTTCGTTCCTTTTTTTGTCACAAGTTTGACGTTGGTCTGGAGTACGGCGGCCGATGCGCCTCAGTTCAAACGGCCCGGCCGGTGCATCGAACGCGGTAAGAGTGGGGTCGATGAACCCCAAGTCTTGTGCATTCAGTTTTGTACGCGTATAGGTACCTAATCTCGACATACGTAATGCATTCACAGACAGGTGCCAATTATTTATTTATCGAATATTCATTGCATAATCTACGCGACTATTCTATGACGGAAATAAATGCCACCAGAAAATAGAAATGTGGGTTCTTTATTGTAGCGACTATTCACATTGAACGTGAAGATAAATGCATAGGTACCTACCAGGAAATGCTTCCTTGTTTTGCTGGTGGCATGTACCTATTCACTATTGTAACGATAATCGGACTAGAGTGCCTATAGAGATATTAACTTTGTTCTTATCTGTAGATAATCTTATTTTAAAGTAGGTGCCTACATAGGTATGTAAAGATATTCCATGAATTGTAATATAAGACAAGAAAATACGTCATAATATTATGTATAATTCTTGTGTATATTTAGAAAGGCAAGTGAAGAAGGACATGGCAAGAGCCAAGAAGGACCTACAAGTTACCACCAATATGAAAAAAGCCTAGGTAGTTACCTGAAGGAATAACAAACTAGGTAACGTAGGTAATTAGTAATTACGTACCTAGAATTTAAATCATGGTTCAGTTTTGTCTTTCCTACCTTCAAATTAATATATCTAGGTACATAGGTAAGTAGGTAGTAGGTACTAGGTAGTAGGTACCCTAACTACCTATCCATATCGTTGTGAACTTGTGAAAGAAAAACAGAGCGTAGGTAGGTACCTACCTAGGTAGTTTCGGTATTATTAGGTACTTAGGTACCTAGTTGTTAATTTAATGTGTTCCATCAATCTATAGGTATATATAAAACTCAAAGGTAACTGATATACCTAGTGATCTATCAACGCACAGCCTAAACCACTGGATGTATCGGGCTGAAATGTGGCATGCAGGTAGATAGATGTCATATTAACGTAGGCGTCCCCTATGAAAGGATTTTAGAAAATTCATCCCCTAAAGGGGTAAAATAGGCGATGAAAACTTATACCTACCATAAAAAAATCATTTTTTACACGCAAGCGAAGCTGAGGGCAACAGCTAGTTTAAAATAAAATAAAACCAGGGACTCATTATACACCGTGATAGCATCGTCATAATATTGTATCAGAAATGCTTAGGCTTTGGAGGCAAGATATTTCGTAACTGTCGAGTTCTATTTTAATATGTACCTATATCTACACACTTCCCAACTAGTTGTCGAAAGTCGTAACTTGAGCGAAAGTTTAACTAATAGTACAGTTATAATAAAGCGATTTCTATTAAAACTATGACTGAAAGTGCTTATGAAATAACAAAGACTAGTCTATTCACAGAAGAAGAATTACCTGGAGTTCTCTATTCTTGTTATCTTTATGAGAAGCTGCTCTGATAACACCAGCTTTCCATCCCCATTCGGAAACTTTATTCACGTTTATTTTTGTTACACCACTCACAGATAGAAATCGTTTGCCGACTAAATCTTCGCGATATCTAAATGCCATAACGAACTACACAATCACATTATTCACAGTAAAAAACACACTAAACGTCATAAAACAACGCTCAAACGCATAGTACACTTCCCCGTACGTCGAGCGAGGAGAAACTATGAAACTGAATATAAAAAGTATGGCAAGCAACAACGAGGGCTAACCCGTCTCTTTTAAAAAGACAACAGTTTTAAAGTACAACAACTGTTTCAACTACCAACCAAAATTTGTCGCCTTATAGCGGATGTTGTATAATCCTACCATGTTAGGAAGGTATGGATTCATTACGTTCCCACCTTAGCGAAAATGACATTCGTATTTTCAATATTATATTACAAAAACATTACTCCTTCGTGTAGTATTTCAAACAGGTCAAAGATGTCGCGGTATTAAAACATAGTTTTTAATAGTACAAAATAGATGGCACTTTATTAAAATAAAGTTCCTTTCGTTGGATAATATTATAATTTAATATATATAAGTAGTTCAAGAGAGTTCAAGAATGTAGAACATAAGAGATTGATAAAATGAAAAACTATTGAATTTAAATTTTATGAAAGCGTTCGAATCATCTTTATCTATATACCAATATACAGGCCCTTGTTAAAAAAATACAATTATTATACATTATTCAAAACGATTTTATGTTACCTATTTATTAAACCTTATATCAAAAAATTAATTGAAGGCTTAATATGTTATTATTTAGCAAATTATACTTTTATCATTATTATATTATATTGACCAAAAAAAATATTTTTCTCCAACTTTTAAAAACTCATATAAAATTTAACACCATTATTTTGAAAATGGTATCGCTATATATAATCTTATAGTTGTTAAAATTATGTATTTAAATAAATTGTTTCACTTTTAATTTCCATTTCGAATTTTCAAGTATTAATGTAAATGTTCCTGAACGAAGATGTCATATTGATTTTTAACTGTCACGTGATCAAAACAGATTCGATTTATAATATGGCGGACTGGTCATTTTGCAGGGCGGTTGTGTTTTGTCATGTTTTCTTTTGTGAACGTTTTTATTAATCTTCGTATGTGATTTTAATATGATATCTTCGATAATTTCACGGTTGGTCATGTAAGTATTTTTTTCTCAATTTTTTTTAATAGTATAGACATTAAAATGCGCAATTTAAAATCCCTTTGTTTCAAATCTTTTATCGGTTGGTTAAGTATCATCTGGGCCACTTATTTCGCATTTTTTTACATAATTAATAGGATATAAATTTATTCGAATAAATAAATGATCATGTTAAATGTTTCATTAATTTTAACGTCGCAACTTGTAAATTTTAAGTATTTATAGGTCCTTTTTTAACACAATTATCAGAACGACCTACCTACTATTTTTCTAATATCTTATTAATCTTTGTTATAATTTTGCAGCATAGTGCCTAACTACTACACAAACATACATATTTATGTTGCAATAATTTCTTAGCAAGACTGCAAAGGCTTCATGCCACACATTTATCTGAAATGCAGTTTGTGCTAATATTTATTCTGAGGCTAATATGTACATATATAAATGCCTAGATTGAATTTTAATTTATTAGGCATTAACTGTGTTGCATTTTTATACTTTGTCATAGAAATGCTGATGGACCGTTGTAGATATTTTTTCTGTGCTGGTATAATTATTCTCATAACTATGATACCTACCTACAAATTTATATTTAGCGACTTTGGTTCAAATCAGTTTACCTAATATTTCTACACAGCATTTAATAAATACATAATAATTGTTCTTTATAATCTGTTTAATTAGCATGTTTGAGGTTATCATAATATATTTTTATCATTTTTAGAAGGTGGTAAAAATGTAACACAGTAAAAGGAATATCATCTAGCAATATGTAGGTATAATAGTTTTTGATACTTTCATGCAAAGAATTAGGTACTTTGGTTTAAACTCTGGCCCATAAAGTACTCCTGGCGTGATCTATGTTTCACTTAACATGTCAATCACCTGTTAAATAATTATGTTATAGTTATGCTTATGTTATACTGCCCTATTTCCCCTTTTACATGTTTTCTCTCCATATCAACTTGATTGCTTAACAAAAACGCAAAAAAATATATATTTGTCAAATTGATCGAGCAGTTATTGAGTTTTAAGCTTAGTAAAACATTAGACGATTTATTATTATTATAAAGAATATAACTAGATGTCATAAAATAAATTATGTGATGGATCTTAAATTCATGTTTTTTTTAAACATTCAATTTTGATATAAACAAATTATATTTTTCATTATTATTTTATTAGTATATACTTTTTTGTACATTCAATAGGTCATACATTATTAATTATCATAATCCTATTTTAATTACTTTTGTGACCTACTTTGCCATCAGTCTTATATTTGTGATATATAAATATGCAATATATATTATTGATATTATATACCAAGTCAGGATTACAGATTACTAAATATTTTTTTTTAAATCTATATCATAATTCAAATACTTTTGAACAGAGTAAAGGAAAATTCCTACCAAATGTATATTCAGCAGAGCTATCAGCTAGTTGCTGTTGTATAATAGAAGTAAAATTAGACTAATAGTTATTGTCATTTAGAAAATTAATTTTAATAAATAATTAATGTGTCCCACATGTTTAACAGTGGGTACATTTCTCAAACTAAATGTACAGTTGGCACAGATCCAAGTTTTCTTAAAACAGAGCAACTGTCTTTCCTATATTTTGGCAGCACTAACATGTTTTTTAACATTATTTTTACCTTCAGTTAGCTACACAAAAGACTTAGGAGACAACGTTTATTTTGCTTTATTTATACAGAACAGTTAAATATTGTGAGGAGAAATAAATAAATGATTTGAAATATTATATTATTTACAAAAGCATTATATTCGCGTTCTAAGAAGACTATATCCAAAACGTAACTGTGTGACGTCGAACAAAGAAGCTTCGTCCGATCGGTGGTGTGGAATTCGTCATCAGAGTGGCCCAGTGCACTGCCGGGTGCTATTTTCGTTGTGGCCCGCCTGGCGTCGGTTTCTGGTGTGCATCGGACGTTTTAGTCTGTGACGACCGCTTGAGCCCGCGTATTACAAGTACAACCCAAGTGAAGTGCGTTGACACCTAACTGTAGTGTGAATCATTTATCGACAATCGGACTTTACAATAATTAGTGTCTATCCGAATGCGTTTGACATATTCGTGTTGTCTGGAGGTCGTACACCTTGACTGAGAAATATTATGCTCTTAATAAGCCCGGTCTTACCATATTAGGTCCAACCTCGATTCTACCTTTACCCAGTTACACGGTTCAAGTGATTTCATACAAAATTATGTCTTCACGAACGAAACTTGAAATACGTATAACGATATATTATGAGGACCATGTTGTTGTAATGTATATCTAAGCATAACAATATTATGTAAAGATGATTATTTAAATATAGGAAAGTACATTAGATTGTTGTATTTTATTTATCTGTATCGTTCATATCAAGTATCATGTTTTATAACTCATGCATCTAAATACTAATAACGTTTAATAAATTGAGCGCAATATATATTCATACTAAATAATTAAGACTCAATTTAGGAGTAAAGTGGCAGAAATTAACTAATTAAACCATTGGCTCCAATTATTGTAACTATACTCAATGATTGAACACTATGTACCTATATCGAATTGTAGTGTTGCTTTTCATTATTTAAGGCATTGAATTTTATTCGGAGCAAAAAAAATATGTAAGTAGGTAATGCGGAACATTAAAATGTAGGTTATTTGTCATTAACTAATTGCCCTTTATCCGTGTTAATGAGTCAAACCTTGGGTATAAAATGCGCAGTAAATTTAAAAACAATATTGATGCAGCTTACCAAATCTAGTGTTTCAACAGCGGCCAATTTGAAATTGTAATAGATTGCTGTACGCGTGACTGACTTGGACTAACAGGAAATGCGCACATTGTATTTGAGTTTCTTACCAACTGTAGTAGCTAATAAAGCGTTTTATATAAACTACGGATGTATTTTTAGCAAATGAACGTATTGGTGCTGTTTAATTGAATTCCATTAGGGCGAATTGAAACGGGGTTATAGCTCAAAGACTACGTTCAATGCAAAATACACATAATATCGCGATCGAAACAACTAGTACATACCTACCTACATAAATAATTTTCTAGTATGGCTGTGCGTACTGGGAAATGTAATTGTAAATATAAATTAATCCTTATTATGTTGAATACTTATAATATTGGTCTATGCAGGTTATTGTTTTTCTATAAGTGAAATTCATATTATTAATACGACATGAATTCCATTTCTATAATATCTTAATTTACGGAGCAGAGCTTATTGGACTCTTACTTTTCATTGTCAGTGTACCAAACACAATAATAAACAAAATTCATATTCTGAACCACGCCTCATTAACGGTGCATACTTAAACAGGAGGATCCGGCAGGCGACGTACCCGGTACCGTCCATAAATAACTGATTCACTATTATATTAACACGATGAAGGTACCACAAGGAACCACTTGAGTCAAACATGCAAGAAACATTTGAAAAGTTAAATTATTTCATTATTATTTCAGATTTCAATACAAATTGTATGAAATGTACTGTAATTCTACGTGCCATCATAATAAAATACTTCTGATTTCGACCTTTACCCAATAAAAACGGTTTCGGAGACGGACCTCTTTATCAAGATATATTGAATCATTATTTAATAAAAACTGCACTGCAATCGGTATCGCAACAGTCATTTATAATTCGACTACATTATTTTGTTCATACCTGCATTCGCGTTTTACAAGTGCAAATCTATTTTCTACGTTTTTCCAGAGAATTGTAAAAGTTGATCACATTATGCTGTTGAGAGAAAGACATTCCGTGTGATATGACATTTTGAATGCGGTCTGTACATATATGTATAGAGGTACATGGTCACGATATATAAACAAGAGTCGTTTCTAATTTAGGAAAACACGAAAGATTAATCTTAATCTCTGTTTGTAATTCTTATGGATAAAACAGTTTTAAAGCTGGTAACGAAGTTATGGTTTTATATTTTGGGCGTATTTCGAACGTATTTATTACTGGAACGGAGCTGAGGTTCTTGACCCACATGCTATGCGGCATAGCAGGAGAGAATGTCTATAAGTGGACAGGAAAGGATTTGATGTGTAAGCTCTAGGTATAGTATGAAAATTAGGTGACGATACAATTAAAATTCCTGTAGGTAATATTATGTACCTAAACCTTACGGTCAATAACTGCATAGTTAATCGTTATATTATGCAGATTTTTACGTATTTAACTTTAAAATATTTTTAACTTTATTTTTTCTACAACTTTCTTCGACATATATTTCAATCTCTTGTTAAAATTGTGCGAAATTAATTTTATACATAAACTAATTTAAAAACAACGTACCTAGTTAAGAAATTCTACAATAAAAAAGTCAATTATGTATACGGCTTCCGGCTCTTCATTTATTGCTCGATCATTAAATGTTATATTATTATCTGAAGCCCACAATAAAACAAGTCAATAGCAACAATTATAGAAAAATTATGTAATCGACATTGGTTCCAATCAATGATTTCTTGAATGGTAAACTTAGATACACGAACAATATGATATTGCAAAACTCAACATTACAAATTGCAATGTGTATTATAAATTATTATGTTGTTTAAACATCTACAATGCTATTCTTTATCACACGGCACACCTATAAAATGATTTTATAGAAGCACAACATAATAATTTTTATACGGCTGTAATGGTCTTGAGTATCTACTTCTACCTTTTACTCGACTTTTTATTTTATTTCCAACAGCTTGCAATTTATCAAACTATCATGTTAAATGCTAACACGGTCACAAACATGGCATTGTTTGCGCTGACAGACAAATATACGTGTATGTTCACTTGTCTATTTATACGGTTACATGATCGCGCATCTGTGCAATTGTACCTATCGTTTATTTTTAAAGATCTCTACGTATATGGAAGGGTCAGCGAATTATTAGGGTTGTGAAGTATTTCTTTGTTCTCAATGCAGCTGACGGCTGTGTATTAATTATGACAATTATCATCTCGGATGAATTATATCGCTTTGGCTGAAGCGTGTTCGATTTTTCTTTATCCCTATTGTGGTGAACCGTGAATGCTAATTAGAGCTGATTCAGAATTTCAGTAATTACAAAACAGTTGCTAATGTTAGCAATTATGTTTAATGATTTTCCCTTGCAATCATTAAACTAATTAGATAATATCTCTATACTTACTTATTATAACAATTTTGAATGAAGAGTTTTAATCGCTGAAATATGAAAAATTATATCTAAGAACTAAAAAGATTTTTCAAGGTGACTGCTTGATATCGCCAAAAGCAATAAGACGGGTTAAAGCAATTTAAACTGAAGATACTTAAATGTCTGCTGTCCGGTCACTTATTGTTCGTTATTTGCTGAATTGTACTAATGTTTACATACCGGTTGTATTATTATTGATGATTGAAGAGTTAAGATTCTGATGTATAAAATAACATTGCAGTTACAACAAATATTAAACAACCGTCAACCAAGCATTCTAAACATTTAATTATTTAAGAAACATAATTAATTTGGAATACACAAATATAACGAAAACATATTACCTATGTAGAGCATTCCTATTTTCAGGAAGCAAAGTTAACGTAACTATAAAATTGCTTATAAAACACACATATTTGGAATAAAAAAGCAAATAATTCAAGATATTCGTTTTATTGGGTTTATAAAACATCCTTGCATCAATCATCGCCCACATTGTCTTACTCATGCTCCTTTCTAATATAAACTTTTGGTTGAAACTTGAAGCTCTTATTCAAATGTTTATCTTTGTTGAAAATAATACAAAATCTTAATGGTAGTTTGTACCAAGTCAATAAATTATGACCTAAATTGTTACTATTGATCTATAAGCACGCAATTCTTCAAGTGATTCTCATCTCCCAGTCTTAATAAAGCACTCAGCCGGTGCACATCTACATACTACTTATATGATCAAGATGATTTGAGTCGAACGCATTCGGACAACATAGCGCTCGAAATTATTCGTTTAAAACGCGTATCCATGGAAGCGAGCCGCGCGCGTTACCGTGACGACAACCCTGGTTTACCGACGCTCAGTCTTGGAGTGTCTAGTGTCCGTCACATTGTCACCAAACTAGAGGCTCGATACGCTCGCGACTCCGCCGCAAACGCTTCAGAAAAACAGCTCGTGAAATACGAACCAAATGCTGACGTTTATGGATACTATGACTTGCCTCTCGTGTACACGAAAGGACAAGTGCTGAATAAGTTCCTATCGAACCTAGGAATTGCATTGCAGCAATGCGTGCCTAGTGTAACGTTCGCAAACTTTGGTGTATTGTCCGTTGCGACTGGACTAGTGGCTCCGAGGATGATATCTTATCTGCTGATCTATCCCTTTTGCAGATTGGTATTTGGGACGCTCTACCCGGCATACGCATCATATAAAGCTGTACGAACGAAGAATTTAAAAGAATACGTGAGTATGACATATATATATATATGTACTTTGTTTAAAATGCATAGATAGAGTCAAAGTAATATCAATAACAATAATATTGGTCTTGGTCTTAAAAACAGATAAATTAACGAATAATATTATAAGAATAGTGGATCGATTTGGTAGAAATAAAGTACGCTATAAAATCTATGCACAATTGTTGCACTAAACGCCTTCAAAACAACCACCTCTGGCCTTGCTGCGTGTGCGCAACTTGCCGAAACGCTTCAATTCTTCTGTGTCCTTTACCTTCTCTCGAAGTCGGTAGTAATTAGTAGGTATAGCGTGCACCGATTGAAATTTGTTTCTTTGTGCATTAAAAAGTAATTAATTATCATTGTTCATTTTTAAAAGAATTATAGGAAGTAAAAATAACTTTAGACGGATTGGTCTAATTTAAGGTTTTTATATGAATTCATGCATGTATCTAAAATATAAGTTTTTTTTTTATATTTATTTAATTATTTACAATCAGTGAATGCAATTCTTTAATTATTTTTAAATACATTATAACTGACTTAAACGTATCAAATTTCATTAAGCTTATATGACTAACTCCTATTACATTACGGCAAGAATCCCGAACTTAAACCATCTTGCTCACATACACCATGCAATCTGAATAAGGCCGATCTATTTACGTGTCAGTGCGGTGATGGTTTCCTCCCCTTCACTGGGTCAGTTCAGAATCGGTACATTACTCATTTCTCGCTAACACTTTCGTCACCAATATAATTACTGACTAAAGATTATTTTATCGGCTGTGTTAATGTGTTATTGATTCATAAAAAAATGTGAGCAGAAAGTGAGTGTTCTGCTATTCTCAAACAGTGACATATAAGTTTTGCATTAAACTAAGCCAGACAAATATTTAATACAATCAAAGTATGTTTTTTTAAACTTTCTAGAAAAAATATTATTTATTTTCTCTGTCTCTATGTATACTTATATTAGGTCATTAATGCTCATAAAAAATCTAAATAGGTAAGATTTTAAAGGTAAATAGACAGTTACAATCATTATATAAAACACTATTTTCAATGCCTAAGTATTAAATCCCTTCCGACGATTTCTACACTCTGCAGTCTACACCATTTCAAATTGAATTCTAATAGCCACATACTCAAATTCCAGGTAAAATGGATGATGTACTGGATCGTGTTCGCCCTGTTCACATGCACGGAGACGTTCACAGACGTGTTCCTATCATGGTTCCCGTTCTACTACGAGGTGAAGATTGTCCTAGTGTTGTGGCTCCTGTCGCCGGCCACAAAGGGATCCTCGATATTGTACCGCAAGTTTGTGCACCCAGCGCTTTGTCGGAGGGAGCAGGTGAGTCGGAAATCCTTTTGTGGCATTTCCTGCGATGTGTTTTGGTGATAAGTATAGAGATGGTAGACAAAGGTTGTGAATGTGGATTTTAGAGGTGGCAGATTTGTATGGAAGTTAGGATAAATTAATGTTTTATAAAACGTAATAGAAAAGAAAACATTTTCCCTTTTATTAATTCGTATAAATTTGGAAAGGTATTCCAAATATCGAGCACACAGAAATATTTTTTTATATAGGCATTATTATACAGGTGAATCAAACAGTCTCATTTCAAAATATCTTTAGTCTATTTGTTTGTTCAAGACTGATCATAAAAAAGCCAAAACATTCCGTGATAAAATGTCGCGGAAGTGTACTCCATAATATATGCATTTGTTGCATACCATAAGGTGACACGCATTCTTGCTTCCACTTATAGCGAAGAACGCGTCTTATTTATGCAGCAAACCTCTAATGATCTTCAATTTGAGAATATATTAATAATGAATCTATTCCTATATGTTGTTTTGTATTGCATGTTGTTGTTCCTATATAATGATATAGAAAAGACAGACTGTTAAACAATAAGAAAATGTCAGGTTGGATTATGTAAAATGGGTTTTCGTTAGATTTAGTTCAGGAATTATTGAATGTTAAACTATAACGATACACAGTGACATTTAAATTATTCTAAAATAATACATATTATATTCACGAGCATTGTTTTTGATCTTGACACGACGAAGGTTCTCATGAATATTCAAAAAGGCCTTCACAACCAGCAGTAATACAAAGAGATAAGGCACAAAGAGTTCGTAGACCTTAACAGTTAATACGGTCTAAATTATTAACAAATATTTGAATTATTATAAGTATTTCATCTGTAAGAATGTCAATTTAAATAGAACTTTCAACCCAATAATTTTCCAATAGAGTTGAAATTCGCTTAAAGCATCCATAGAATAAGTACATTTCTTATTTGAAATTATTGATATTGATTACAGGAGATAGATGAATACATAGCAAAAGCCAAAGACCAGGGTTACCATACAGTGCTAAATCTCGGCACTAAAGGAGTCAACTATGCCACCACCGTTATTATGCAAACAGCTATCAAAGTAAGTTTCGATCTTATTGTCAACACAATAAAATCTTTAATCGCATGCTTTGTATAATATTGACTTGAATAAAAACTGTTAATGTACATTTGAAAAGTAATGTGTTTTCAGAAATAGAACGGTTTTTATTTAAGTTCACGCGAGGATTATGGTATAACACTTAGCGAGTGTACTTAATGAAGTGTAATTAGTTAATCCAGTGTTCTTTTTTATTTTTTGATATATGTGGCATGTTTAGTCATGGTTGCGTGTTAAAAATTGAACAATTTAGAACAAAATTTACACATGCATTAGAGCTCGCGCTAGAGAGCATAATTATACTTCACATTTTTTGCACATATTGTTAGTGCTTCAAATTGAATCTATCCTAATTTTTTTTTATTCAGGCACTACCCTACGAAGATTAAAACAAAATTTTTCAAGAAACAAAAAAAAACATAAAAGTTCTATTTTAATCTTGAAGCTAGAACTGTACACGATACACCTTGCCTTACCTTATCACTAAGCATGCCCGTATTGCCACAAACATTTTAGTTCATCCACGCCACACCGCCTACTTAGTTTAATTTTAATTTTGTACTTTTTTTAATTTTATTAACACGCTTTTTTAATTTCCCCCACCCACCCGTACATTTCCTATCCCATCGTTCATATAGAACTTGAATCTGCCGAATCCCGAACAAGACAGACGCGCTATACGCAGTCACGATGAAGTAGACGGCTATCGCGATACGTATGAAGACTTGGAATTCCAACGCGCTAGCGACAATATGCCTGGCATCGTGGAGATAGTCGAATTAGATAATGATGTACCAAATGACGTCACTGGGGATGGTGATGGAAATGATCCGGACTATGATCCAGCATCAGCGGCCAGGAGTCGCGGCAATGTAGTGCGCAAACGGAAAACTGCCAAGGAAAAAGAGACAAAACCTAGGAGCAGGTCTCGAGGCCGCAGGACCAGGAGCCAAGCAGCCGTCGAGAAGGAAAGCAATGAAATATTGGTCGACTGAACTCTCATTTGAACACAGCCATTAACAAAACTCGTGTTAACATTAACTCTCGTAAACCTCGTAATTTACTCAAAGAAAATACAATGGATTAGTTTAAATTGTTAAAAATTAGATCTTTTGACTGTGTTGTGTATATGTATTTTTTATTAATCTGTGATGATCTTATCGATTAGAATGAATCTTCATTCGTTTCCTATTTACCGTTGATTTTCTTTCTGATTTTTTCGCTTACTATTTCGTTTATTGCCTTTCACTACACCATAATCATCTCACTAATACCTACCAAATAGTTTGCTTTATATACTTTACCAGACATGTAATAATAGGTTAAAAAGATATGCTCTTTACAATTATTTTTTAATGTCCTATGCTATGAGTGACGAAATATTCTGTCCTATAGGTTAAATTCGCATGTTAGGGACGTTTTAAAATACGTGTGTTATTAGTTGTAAAGTATGCCGTATGACTGACTTAGTGTAATTGTTTTTATATAATTTAAAATAAACGATAGTCATAATAAGTTGATTTTTATTTTAAATAGCAATTTAGATTGGCTATACAATGCTTAGGTAACACGATTGCATGCGCTTTACAACACGAAGCTTGTATAACGCAATACTTTACAAGTGAGTATATCCTTTTTTATTTTTTGGCTAAGCATTTATTTTCTAATTCACATATATTATGTGGTTACACCAAATTCATCAATATCATGTAAATTGAGAAAATGTGATTGTTCTTTACCTTGAGTATACCATACTAAACAGAAAAATACCTATACCCAGAAAAAAATGTGAATTTTTATAACAATTATAACATTAAAAGTATAATTTTTAATACTAAGTAAACATTTTTATAAACTTTTATCGTCACTAAACTTCCTTCTACCTTCAAAGCACTGTCAAACGAATTAATACCTACCATAAAAAGGCACTTAGCTAATTCTAATAATTTCCAGGGCGGTGGTGGTCTAGTACAACAATTGCGCAAGAGTTACAGTCTATCAGATTTAACTGAATGTGAGCCTCGAGAGGAACTCGCAACCAATGAAGCGGACGACGTACTCTCTGAACCTAGGCTTATTAGACGCGCTGTTAAAAGGTGAGCGGTGATATTTATTAACAATATTTTGCGAAAAAAATACATAGGTAAGTTAGAGCATGTAATATTTTAAAATTAAATCCTTATAACACACTTCATAGTGCTGACACAAAGTTATGAGCATATTAAAAGTTGACCTGGTAGAATGGCAAATAAAGGTAGGTCTGTTTTTATAAAAAGTACCTAGTCCCAGTATTGCTAGGGTAGAAGTTGTTTTTGCAACACTTTGAACAGTTAATCCATTAGGTTAGGTTGTTATATTAACAAGTAAAAAAATCAAAATTTATTAATTGTTCCAATTATATAGTGTTTTATTATCCATACTAATATTATAAATGCGAAAGTAACTCTGTAGATAGGGAGGCGAGGTAGCTAAATGACGTAATTCAACGGCGTCGTCGAGACTTATCAAAATCGAAAGAGAAAATAATTTCGAAAAGAAAAGCTTCTATGGTAAAAACCATTTTAGCGGTGGGTTTGGCGTGTACGGATTTTCAAAAATGTAAAAAAAAACGTATGCCCCAAGTCCCTCTGATAACAACGGTATACTAATCTGCCGGTTTGCGTGGTGGGGCTAGGCATAAAAATTCGTCAAAAATGCACAAAAAAAAAATTTACTCGAGCGCGTCAGATTTTCGGAAGGGGTGTTAAGTAGGCCCCAAGGAAGCTCCCCTTAAAAAAACTGACGATTACGACATGACTAGGGCCCGGATAAATATGTATTAAAAATTCCGAAATATGTACTTATAAAATGGACTAAAAATACTAAAATATGGAAAAAATATGTACAATAAAAAGCAACAATTTTTAATAAAATTAATGTTTATTGAAAAAAAAAATTACAATTTTACTCATCTTTCATCTCTGAATTACAATAATATTGACATGTTTTTTTAAATTTTCGAAATTAAATTTTTTTCTGTTGGGACGTAATATTGATTTAAATTGGCTAAATGATCTTTCAACATCACAGGATGTGATGGGAGCATATTTAAATTTGGATAGTTCTGCCAGTGAGTAGGGCACGTCTATTGCGCCTTCTGGTCTTCCACACAGCATATTCATCATCATCATCATCATCATCAGCCCATATACGTTCCCACTGCTGGGACACGGGCCTCCTATGAGGGTACAGGCCATAATCCACCACGCTGGCCAAGTGCGGGTTGGCGGATGACACATGTCGTCGAACTTTTTTAATTCTTCGACATGTCGGTTTCCTCACGATGTTTTCCTTCACCGTTCGAGCAGTGGTGATGTTACAACATGCGCAGATAAATTGAAAAATCAATTTATTTCCTGCGCGCTCGCCTGGTCTCGAACCACGGACTTATCGATTCGAAGTCCGAGGTCTCACCATGAGCCACCACTGCTCTGCACACAGCATATTATTTATTTGTTTTTAAATATGAAATCCTTTGTTTTTTTCTATAAGGTAATTCAATTTTTGCCTAGCAACTTCAGCTGCGGGTCCTTCCGATTCGGAAATCTTTTTTTCTATATTATCGATAATCTTCAAATTTTCGTTAAGTGAAGTGGAAGAATTCTCAAGCGCCATTATCTGGTGTGATAAAAAGCAATAATTGCTTTTTATGTACACCAAGTCATTGCGTAGAGTCTCATCTTCGAGAAGTTCTTTTGCGTTCGCAATGGCAGCAGTCTCGTTTTCGAATCCAAAAATAATAGTTTTGATTTGTTTGTAATATTGAGTATAGTATTCAACTGCTCTTAGCCATGTTCCCCAACGAGTTAGCACTGGTTCTGGTGGTAAGGGAATGTCAGGATATATCTCTTTAAATTTTGAGATCCTACTTGGAGCTTTCAAAAAAATCTTCTTTACGTTTGATACTAAACTGTCAACCTTTTTAAACTGAAATCTTATACATTCAGCCAACCTATTTACACCATGAGCCAAGCACGTTACGTGAATCATTTTTGGATATAAAACTTGAAGAGCACTTGCAGCTTTTACCATATAAGGAGCAGCATCGGTAAGTAACAAGAAAACTTGTTCATGTTTAACTCCATTAGGCCATAAAACACTCATAGCATCATTGAAAAGCTTAGCTGACGTTTGATGGTTGCATTTAGGAAGTTCTTCACATGCCAATAAAAAACATTTGCTGGATTTTTCTTCATTTAGACATCCAATAATCACATTGCCAATGCACCGGCTTTGAGAATATGTAGTTTCGTCAATAGCAACCCATATAGGGCCATCTTGAATATTTTTACGAATGGAAGCCAAACAATCTTCATAAATACCACATACGTAACTTTTTCTAAGTGTAGATTCATCCGGTATATGTTTGCCAGTGTACTTTTCTAAGAATTTTTTGAAAGTAGTATTATTTAACTTCCATAAGGGTATATCTGCAACTATCATAGCTTCACATAATTCTTTTGAGAAAGCCGAACTTTGAGAGCTGCTTGCGATTGCATCAGAAAAAAATTGTTGAGATTTATTCGCCCTTATGCAATTCTGCTTGTGTTTAGCAGTAGACACGTGCTGTGATATTGAAAAACGTTGATCGGCAGATATAGATTTTCCACAAGCATTACAAAACAGTACTTTACCATCTGTAGTCAGCGATTGGTTTGAGAAATCTTCGATATATTTTTCCAATTTGAAACGCAATGGTTGCTTATCCTTAGGCATTTTTTTTGTTAATGCCTTTAAGAAAGAACACACAATAAGACGCGGCGATTTTATACGGCAAGCAATTACTAAAAAACTCAGAGCGCTGATAGAAATATGGATACATTTATTGATATTTTGTGAAATATGGATTTTCATTGAAAATATGGAAAAATATGGAAAATAAAACCTGAATTTTCACGATCTAAATAACATATTTACCGTGGAAACCATGATTAATTACGAAAACAATTTCAAATAAAAATATGTAAATACATATTTATCCGGGCCCTAGACATGACGATAAGTTATGATGAATTTTTGAAAATGCAGAAAAAAAGAGTCCTTTTGAAATACTCGAGCGCGTCAGATTTTCATAGGGGAGGTTTATCTCGGTATCCTGAAAGCATATTTTCTTAATCTGACAAAAATGTTGGTGGGTTCTCTTAATCTGACCGAAAAAGGTTTGTGGGTTTCTTTTTTTTAATCATCGTTATTTCATATCAATTTTTCTTAACTCCCTCAGTTTTCGAGATATACACAAAAAACCGGGAGTTTGACTTTTTACGATGCTTCAAGTAAAAAAAGTTTTAACTTTGGACAAAAATGAAAAGAGACCTTTTTTTGTAAAATAAAATTACCTTTTTTGTTTATTTAAACTTTTTTTTTGGAAAAAGTAAAGTTCGCGACTTATATGGTGCAACGCGTTTTTCGGAAGATGAAATGGCTCCTCCAGACTTCCGGTCATGCGGAAACCGGCAGATTTTGTATTTTTAGTAAGTTTTAGATTATATTCTTCAAAATAAAAATAAAAACAATCGCGCTCGAGAATGCCGGATTAACGTTTTTTTTTTACAAGTTCGTGACCCTATAACTCGGCGGCGTTAAGGACTTATGGTCAGATTAGTTAAATTTAGTCTTAAAACACTAAAATCAACCCCCAATATCTTCATCTGACGCGCTCGAGTATTTCAGACTATCGATTTTTTTTTACTAATCTGATCGTCTATCCTAGGCGCGCGTCACTACATATAGAGCTAAATAGTTAACAAGGTTGTTCTATTAGGTCTAAGGTATCTCTCATATCTTAAACTGCCACGCTCGAGTATTACAGAAAATTCCCCTCTTCGCCTCCCTATCTACTGTCTGTCTGTCTGTTACTCAATCAACGCCTTAACTACTGAACCAATTTGCATGAAATTTGGTATAGAGATATTTTGATACCCGAGAAAGGACGTAGGCTACTTTTTACCCCGGGAAAAGGTTTTATCCCAGAAATCCCACGGGAACGGGAACTATGCGGGTTTTTCTTTGACTGCGCGGGCGAAGCCGCGGGTGGAAACCTAGTTGTTAATATAACAAACAATTTGACAACAATTACAAAAATATTTTCTTATATAATTTAAGCAAATATAAAAAAAAATTGAATCAAATTATAAAACAAACGACCTATAATTTTTAAAATTTGCAGTGCATACGCTACTCGAAGAAGTGCGTCTGAGTCGAACAGTCGTCAGCCGCTGTATTTCCCTGAAGTCGATGTGGACGTGCGCGGCCCTAGACCTCGTATGGATGAACCTGATTTCAGGTAGCTCTTAAAAACTATTATTCTAACATTTAACATGTTGTGACTATGTAAATACAACATTTTGTTGATTAAACTATTATCTTATCTTAAAAACACGTGAACCATAAATATAAAATCATTTAATGTAGGTACTATCTTAAATGGAAGCGATGTGTCGCATCATTATTTACTTATTTAGCGGGTAAATAATATATAATACAGTGAGAGGGCGAGTCACCGCCTGCCAACAGGTGCCATAGTGCCCAAAATTTTGCAAATACTAGTCCATTAAACATCCCATTCCATAGTCCAGTTTATTCTGTTTCCATTTCTCTCAATAGTCCTACATCGGCCGCAGCTAGTAGTTACATTACAATAAATATATTTACAATAATTGTAACTTCTACATATCAACTTTTAGCATTTACTTTTACTGCTATTTCTATCCTTAATAAACACCTACGGCCTACCTAGCTTACCCGTGTATTACAAAAAAAATGTGTGCGTGTACTAGTGTACATACGTAAGAAGTGAAACTTCTTTATGACCTTATTTTTCAAAAAATAATTTACTGTATGCAACTAAATGCAACTTTACAGAAATACGTCGAATCACGCGTAGTAGGGATAAGAAAAAGATGGCGTGTAACGCAAAAATGTTACACTAAATTTTTTTCCGACCCCGTCATAGAAGTTTCACGTCAATTAATTATTCCTCCTATCCTATCTAAGTTCTATATTCATATTAACAAAATATTTACCATTTCAGCCACATAAAATCCACGGAGGACATAAGCTCCGGCTACTCTAGCGCGGAGAACTCTGCCTCGCTCACTCGCACCGCGTCCGTCGGAGCCGCCGCGAGGTCACGTGCTCGCACCACGCGCACTACAGTCACGACCATCAAGCGACCGCAGGCAGCTGAGGTGTGCTGATTGCGTTGTTTGTTGCGGGAATTATCCGTGTTTTTGTAATAAATGTAGTGTTTTTGATTTGGGGGGGTAGTGGTTTTGATAGGGATAAATTATTAAACTATAGTGTCTCGTTACGCGTAGTGTCCGTAACGCGGCGAGATCACGTGCTCGCACCACGCGCACTACAGTGACGACCATCAAGCGACCGCAGGCCGCCGAGGTGTGCTGATTGCGTTGTTTGATGCGGGAATTATCTGTGTTCTTTAGTTCTTTTATTATGCATACATTAAACTATAGTCTCTTGAGTAGTCGTCACGGAATTAATGATGGGAATTAATTCGGGTAAAAATAAAATATTTTCATAGAGATAAAAAAAACAACAGTTTAACAAGTCGTTGTATCTCGCTAACGCGCGCGCACCAAAGGTCCGTAGGAACGCAAGTTTGCGTGCTGATTGCATTTATTTTTAGATAATAGTTACGTGTTTTGTTTTGTCCGGGTTTAAAAATTAATTGATTTTTGGTATTTGGGAGGTGTTAGTGTCACTGTGTTAGAATTTAGGAAGTTTTCGTACGCCACTAGTGATTGGGCTAAATTATTGTGAAAATAAAATGCTTTGATCGGGATGCGTCGAAAAATATTTGCATTATGGTTTCGTAGGGAATGATAATTGTTTTTGTCCGTTACTTTATATAATGATTTGTACTAGATTCAGATGTTAATAGTTCTATAAAATATGTGCTGGATAAATTAACGCACGTGAATGAGTCTTTAACTTACCTACAAAATATTTGCGGGTATCTGAAATGCCTTCACCATACTTATACGTTACATAAGCTATTTTTATCCAAAACTATTACATATTTAGTTTGTTCTTGAAAATAGCCCAGATAATGAAATAACTCATATAATATACTTGTTTTTCTATATGTTAAAAAGTAGGGCTTAAAAATTTAGATGTCTATAAATTATAAAATAAAATATTTATACCATACGATATACATATAACATAATACACGACTGCCATAATATTATATTGTTCATTTTATATAATAACGAAGATAACGTGTCGTCAAAAAAAATATATTTTTAAGTAGTACCATTTTTATTTATTTGTAGTTTTCCCTTAACTGAAAATGGAGATGTTTTTAATACTTTTTTTAATGTTATACTTATTATTTGGTAAATTGGTGATGTAATAACATAATATAATAGTGATATATAGAACAATAAAAATAAAGGAAGCTCAGAATTTAATATAATATGTAGTTGAGAAATACAAATTTCTAATACAAGTATATCTAAAAGAGATGTCAGGGTAGGTTTGGTGCTGGTTAAAGAATGTATCGGTATATGAATAAAGGATGGAGTTATGGTATATAAGAATATATATCCAGTACCGAAAAATGTGTTTATTGGCCTAGAAATTTAAAAAATATCCCGCTTATTCATTTAAATGCATGCGATTTATATAATATAAAAAGAAAACTATATAATTATAATGCTTAATGAGTCTGTTATTGCATTTATTAGTTTATGTATTCTTTATATTATTACCTATATGTTGAATGTATTGTTTAATATTAGATTTAGAGTTATTACTTTTTATTTAAAGGATAACGAAGTGATCATCGAGGAGCTTCAGGAGGATGATTCGTTTGATAATACGATGCCCCCACTCCTTTCTATATCCTCTCCTTTATACCTATCCCATACTGTCCCGCCGTTCATTTACCAATATGTAGGAGATCAAATTAAAATTATTCAAGTTTTAGGCAATCCCATAAATATAACTGAGAAATTTGATTCAATTTATAGCGATTTAAAGGAAAGAAATGATCAAAATATAAAGGACACTGACAAAGACATTATAAATGTGCAAAAAGACGATCAATCTAACATTCCTTTAACTTCTCAGACTATAAATAGTACCAATGATAAAATTCCTGTTTCGGATGAAAAACCATTACAATCAAATCTAGATAATGAATGCAAAGAAAAGCATGAAACAGATATGTCAGAAGAATTTCTTGATACTGTAAGCACAAGTTCAGAAAATGATAACTATTCAGCCGAGAGTGATGATGAAGCTTCTTACGGTACACCTGAGCCAACGCCTAAATCTGTCAAAAAAGCTGTTAAAGGCAAATATGGAAAGAGTAAAGCTCCATCACCTCCTAAAGTAAGTGATGTCGCGGCACTACCTACAAGTGAATTAGATTCAACTGAACCAACTCAAATTGCACAAGATAACGAAGCTACAATAATTAATGATCAAGTCTGTGATGTTCCTAGACAAGAAATCTTAAAGGACAATCTACCTGTAGATGTTAAGCCAGGACGGGCTAAATCGAAATCGCCTGCTCGATTACCAATAGGAAGCAATATGGTGTTAGGCAAATTATTGCACTTCCCAAGTAAATTAGCTTTTTGGAACAAAGGTGACGAGAAATCTAAATCTGACATATCTATTTCTTCCGGAAATGAAAGTAGACGATCTTCCGAAAAAGCCTTTGATGAATTTCAAAGTAGCTTGGATGTAACGAATTTTTCAAATGATAAATGTTTAGAAATACCTCAAATAAACACACCCGACGACGACAGTAAAATAAGTAACAAAGATGCTGGAAAAGAAAATATAACGCAGGATATCTTGGAAAAGAGTGATGAATTACAAAAGATTATTGATGCGAAATTGGAAAGTCATCCGGAGTACAAATTTGTTCCTTTACATGATGAAATTGAAACTGCCTCAAAGAGCACCGATGTGTAGAATCCTCCTAACGTTCCAATTCAGGTTTTATAGCGGGCACAGGCAGAGCAGTATGTTCACTTTTAGTTTTGTGAGTTTTGCATGGAGTAAATCATTGTGTTTTAATGTTTTATTTATTATTTGTTCATAGAGTGATATGCATCTGGCGTAGTGTACGGATTAAAAAAAAAATATATATCATACAGATTTTGATATTTTTTGTTAAGAAAAAGCGCAAGACATTTTTAAGGATAATCCTGTATTATTATTTAAAAATATTGAAAGCTTTGAATATATAGTTCATCTCATGTCTTTGCTTTGCTTTGCTATGGCAGATGTGTATCTCTCTTCTTAAAAGAAAAATATGAAAGTTATGTTTACTTTTATTTGCTGCATAGAATCCTCATTAAAATTAATCCTATTTACTAAATTTTCATAATAATATTTATTAAATATATTGATATTATGTGTGTATTTGTTGTGTATTCTTATCTATAACAATTAGCACTATGTGGCTATTAGTAAATTTATCTGTGTGTGTTTTCTATGTAGTATGCTTATCTTCCTATGAATGAAACCATATAATTATATTTTAAATAACATAACATATAACAATCCCCATGTTCCTAAAATAAAGAATAGACTGATATATAGTATGGATTTGAATGTTGAAGTATCGCTTTCGCTTCTTATTATTTTAAAAGATTTTTTTTTATTTACAGGCAGTGCTGTCGGCCTCTGCTACAATACCTCGCGCAAAAAAATCTAGTAAAAGGAAAACACAATAAACACATTCAAAAAGAATTACATATATATCAGTATATTATTACATGAAGATGTCTTGCTGCTTTAAATTGAATAGATTGAATCATTAACTATGTTGATTTTTGCATGTTTTGTTTCAAATCGTTTCGTGCAATGTGAGGTCACAAATATACAGAAGTTACCAATATTTTAAGCATAAAATGCACTAGTGAATTAAGAAACGTTTCTGTTTATGAGATGATGTTCTCAAAAATGTTTTAACCAAATATATATGTATAAATAATAAATAAACTACATATAATTATATATATATTTGCAATAGCAAATTCGCTACGCAAAAATTATACTCATAATAAACATATCACCCCTCTGTTGTGAGCTATAAAAGGGGAGGATTTATTTGCTCTTTCATTGGTAATATATATTTTAGCCAAAATTTGCCAAATTTTAAGTAAACTGAAACTTCAATATGTAATATTACGTCATAATATTTATATCGTAGACCGTTAGAAGAATAATATTTAAATTATGACCTAGTCTTATTCCTTTTTACTGAAGGATATATGCAAGTCCAAAGAGCTTGTACACAATCAATTTACAAGATCATAATTTATACATAATTTAATGAATGATTATTATCATTTTTAATGTTTCCAAAGCTGTGGTGTCGAATATTGTTTGTTTTATGTATCCTTTTTATATGTAGTTGCAATTGCATAGGTATAAATTATTTAGATTGCTTCCAATTTATATTATAAAAGAATCCTGTCCTTAAATTTTTTTTTGTTCATTCAGCAAACGTAAAGACAAATAATTTGTATGTTTTATACCAATGCAAGCAAATTTGAAGTTAATTATATGAATAATCGAGGTGTGCATCCTTTGATTGTTATAAGTTAATGAACATGTGAAAAGAATTGCCAAGGCAGTATTATTCATAAAAATATAAAGGAATATTTTTAATACACTGTAGAAATATAAAAGGAGTGTGGTAATCAAAATTGTTTATGCTGTGTTATGTTAATTTCTAAGGACTTGAAAATGTTCCTTCATAAGATTAGTTGTAATTGATTTTTAATAATTGAATTATGATAGCACAAAATGCTCATGTATAAATGGTCATCCATGACATCATTATGTTAATATAGAAATTATTCTCCAGTTTAAATTTATCAAAAATGTATTGATGTTTCATTTAAAGTTTTTAATCACAATAGCCAGGTACCTAACCAATTTTCTTCAAATTCACATTAGCCACAGATTAAGGTGTTGAGAGGCTTATTGCTTCAAGTGTTGTGTGCACCTAACTAATAAAATGTAACTGTAATTAAATTATTTCGTCTATGCAGATTATGAATAAATTAATATTTGCGTTTTAATGGAAATAAAATTATGAAAAATAAGTATGTATAATAGTTTTATTTATAATATAGAACATTATAAAATACCCCCACTTTTCAATCTCAAAGTATCAAATATAAATTTGCCATGATCACTTCTATATTCATGATTGAGTAGTTGATTCTCTAATAAATTTAATGAATCTGTATCCCAAGATTTTATCCAGTAAAATAGAGATAATAACTTATGATAATCATGATTATTTACACAATCACTTATCATTATTTTTGGTAAGTTTGTAATGATGTTCAGAAGCTTTGGCTTCAAAACTGAATTAAAAAGTGCATTTTTGCTAACTGCAAATTTGTGTATTATGTCCACAGTTTGTAATGTAAGAGATTCTCCAAGGAGAATATTGGGCAAGTTTTTCAACCATTTCTCAAATAAAGGATTGGAGTGGAAATGCCCTAGTTTATCATTCATAGCTATTTTACACAGCAAAGTGAATATTTGTTGGTGGATATCATCACTTTCTGTTTTATTAAAATATACTTCAATGATTTTTTTAAACAGTGAATCCATAACTACAGTTGTTCTAGTCCAACCGGTTATTTCTTTTGAAAACATTGATTGCAAGATTTTGAAAACAATCTTATGTACATTTTGATTTGACTTGTAATCAAGCACCCTTTCTATGTAGCCAACAACTGTATTTATAAGTTTGCTATCTTGTGCAACATGTATGCGTGGATTCAACATGATATACAAGTAACAGATTTGTAGGTTTTCTATAGTTAACTTGGGATCAGATATTACATCTTCCATACTATTTTCACTGCTTTTTGCCTGCCTTGTTCGAACATTTGTCACATATGGAAATGAACTGCATATATTTTGAGTAAAAAGTGATTTATACTTCTGGCAAAACAGTTGTTCTATATTGGAGCTGGGTGTTCTTTGGTGATAGAACTTGACAAGGTCCCATATAGTGGATATCACGTCTAGTATATGTCGCAGTAATAAAGCAGCATCCTCAGTCACAACAGTCTCCATACGGCTCCCAGATTGTGCATTTGGACTTGCTTCTAACCATGTTTCAAACAGTAAAGGCATCAATGTCTCAATGTACTCTCTGAATTTATCGATTTCATCTATTTGCAGCATTTCTGAATTCTTTGTAGAGAAACAAGATACATGACAAATTGATGTATAAACTGGATTGAATAAAGGATAGTGATTAGGGCCATCCATGTTAAAACTTTTTGTCTTTGTGTCATCTGACTTTTCTGTAAGTGAAACTTTGTTGTAATCTGCAAATTTGTGTAAAAAGCCCTTTAATCTGTCTAGAACTTTAACCCTCCATTTGACACTGGTTATTTGACAGTTGAGATTTACAGTTAATGTTCTTCCTGGTTTGGCATCTGTACGTAGTTTTGAAATCATGTCCAAAAAATTTGGTATTATTTTGTGAAAATCTTCTGCTGCTTTTTCTGGAGCACATGCTAACAGTATATCTAAGAATAAAAGTGAGTCCTCTTGAATTCTGTTGTCAATATGAGTCATGGCACTTCTCAAATATGTTGACATGATATCAAAAAATGGTTCAATCTTTTCAGTTTGTATATTTGATAATACTAAATGAAGAACTTTTAATGCAGCTTGCCGTACCTGTAACATAAAATTACCATTATTTTATGTGTAAGAAATGAAAGGGAACAAAATAATGTCATCATATTTAAAACAATATGGTAAATTAACATTGTTCTTTAACTTACATTTTTTTCCACATTTAATATCAGAGCGCTCACACCTTGAATAACAGGGCCAAGACTTTGCTCAAGAATCTCTGTGTTTGAACTTATGATCTCCTTCAGGCCATCAAGTGCATCAGTACGCGACTGTGCATTGAAATGATTGAGTCTGGATAATAGTTCTTTCACGTTTAGTTTTCTAGTAGACAGAGCCTCCGTTTGAGCATGTTTTTTCAATTGCTCTTTGATTACTATCTTTTTAACTTTAAAATTGGTTTTAGTAACATTTGTTCCTTTGGGCAATTCTTTGTCTTTCTTGCCTTTCAATTTTGTTTTTGACTTTTCTGCCTTTAAAAACTTTTTGTGGCGAGTTGCACCTGTTTTATGCATTGTTAAGTAATAAAAGATAACACTATTTTATCGTACGAACAAAAATATAAGATTATAGTAATGACTTTAACTATTTAAGAAAACATCACGAAAACATGTCATACTTTTATATGAACAGCAATGTGTTTTAAATGTAATATTTACAGGTTATGTTCTGTGATAATTCAAATTTCAACATCAACAATATGTCGGATTTCGATTTTCGAACACGAACAGTCAAAGTGACAAGTGATTAGTGACAACGTCAGTTTTCACCTGTTTTCACGTCTCACATATGACATTATTGTGTTCTAAGAGCAATAAACCTATGTACTTGTATCGAGCGTATACAATTTACATATATTTGTTTCTCTCTATCTAAAGAAAACGTCGTATGAAAGAATGAGACAGCTATAGACAACAAGCTACGTTTCAACATAGTCATGTCACCATTTCTACTATAGGTACATATTTAGATAGATAGAAGGTGATAGTGATGGGATGTGCTTCAATCGATAAAATCGTGAATGTATTTTGCATTTACGGTTTCGTGAAATAATAAATAATAAAAAAACAAAACTTATAATTAATTTCAGTTGAATACATTATTTGTTTAATCCTACGTATATAATAAATGCGAAATTATGTGAGAAGGGATGTTACTCTTTCACTGCGGAACCGATTACAATGAAATTTTGTACATACACAAGTTTTATCCCGGAAATCCCACGTGAACGGGAACTGTGCAGGATTTTAAAAACGCGGGCGGAAAGTTAGTACATTATAAAAGAAATTTTAAAACTTGAAATGTAATTTAAAATAAAGAAGGAAATGATGACAAAGTTAAAGGAGTGAGGAGAAAGGCACAGTCAGCATGAAGGAATCATGCAGCATTTTAACAAGTTAATAAGAGGACAGTCTTAATGAAAACATTTTCCTAACATCCTACTAATAAAGCGAAAGTTTGTGAGGATGGATGTTTGTTACTCTTTCACGCGAATACTACTAAACCGATTACAATGAAATTTGGAAAAATTACTTTTGATCCCGTAAATCCAACAGGAATGGGAACTATGCGGGTTTTTCTTTGAAAACGCATGTATATAAAGTATGTATTTCAATAGTAGTTTCTCATCTATGAGAACTGTCATTTAATCAACCGTTTAATTTTCACATAGTTACATATTTAAAGTAACTTATGTGTAAAAAATTTCAAAATAAAAATTCACTCTCTTTAATCAAATGTATTTATTATCTACAGGAACAAAAAAAAACGTAAGCGTAAGATTGCACAATTCTTCTAGAGTATCCATCTTGATAACACGTAGGCTCGAAATGCAGTGAACACAATATTGCAAATTGTGGCGGCGTCCAATCAACTCATGTCTCACGTTTTATACCCATTTTTTATTTAGCTCTGGAAATCTAAAACAAAATAAATTTATTAATAATCTGAAAGAGAAATTAATAAACAACAAACGAAAACTAAAACACATAGTGCAAATAAAACAACCACGTGGTATGTTTTATTTTCCTGCGGTAAAAAATTTACATCTATTATTTGCAACAACAACTACATTTAAATCTGATTTATGAAACAAAATAAATAAATCAACGTTAATATGAAATAGATTTTTTGTCATAAATCGATAATATACGCTAGATGTGTTACAACACTACGGTGGTAAACAAAATGCCAAACGTGATATTATTGTGACATTTTTTAAAAATTATTTCATTATTTTATATTCCACAACCCCATAAAGTGGGTAAATGTTACAGTTACAACATAAAATTACAAAAAAGCGCTTGATAAAACCTTCAAATAGGTTTAAAACATAAATATTTATCAATTTGCTGAAAATCACTTACCGATGGAAAGATATTTTTACATTGTTTTTATCCAAAACTCCCATTCGACTAGTGATAGCCGATTGCTAAACATACAATAGTTATTTTAGCACACTGACAAATAAAAAGAAACACTGTACACTTTATATTTTCTAAATATTTCGTTAAAAACACTTGACGCACTGAGCCCACCAGCTGGTTGGAAAACAAACTGACTGCCAGCGCGCTACGTTTGAAGACAGTGCAGATACTCTATCGCTATCTCAATCTGGCTTATTCTGTTATTGACTAAGAGTAAGTAGATTAGAAAATATGTATGTTGTTCTGTCTTAATATAAGAACTCTATAGGTTTATTGCTCTTAGATTGTGTTCTAAGAGCAATAAACCATTGTGTTATTATTGCATTCAAGAAGTTTTAAAATACTTCCACAAAGCCAAATTTTCGTTACTAATGCAAAGCGGTGCAAATAATGCAAAAATCATAAAAATACACACCAGGTATCTTTTTTCTTGACACTGGCAGTCTACACTCCATAATAGGCATGACGAAAGACTCGAAAGATTTTGAAATCCTCTTCCATTGTGTGTATACATTTACTATACAAGAAAAACCCTATATTTCGGTAATATACTTAAATTTAACGAAGATAAAAGCCATTTTTCAAAAAAATATTTATCAACTGTGCCAAAACAGCTCGCAGGTGTCATGGCGTAGACGTGACGTCATTCTTTAGTAAATACGTAATTATTTGTATGCATTGCGAAGAAAATTAAAAAAATATTTATTTAATATGTGTTATAGAAACGAATTTCAAAGTTTATAAGTGGTGTGCAGTATTGCAGTGTGAATCCACATTAAAATAATGCTCAAAAATGTGTTAGTAATTATTTCAAGCGAGAAAATAATAAGAAATGATTCTATAAAGTTGGCGCGGAGAACCCCGAAACCACGTATTCGTGAATTCGCAATTATATTTCTGTTCTGAGTCGATAAATCATACGTGAAACAATAGAAAATAAATAAAAATGCGTATTCTCAATATATTCATAACAACAAAATACATCTGAAGTGAGTTGTTTACTTAAGCGTGACGTCACGCGTGTTTTAGTCAAAAGGCCAACTGCAGAATTTCAATGTTTTATTTTATTGATAATCTCATTAATCTTAATGTTTTTAAGATTTTTAAGTCACTATATTGAATTTATTTATTATACATTTTCCCTTAAAAACACTAATACGATCATTTATGGATACTGTCGTCATGCCTACTAATAAGAAAAAAATATATGAACACCAAGAAGCTTATATCTAAAACACTGGAGATTTCGGTATGAACATTGACGTGTAACAAGAAAATATTGCCCAGTTCATGTTTTTTATCACTTTCACACCTAACTTGGTATTGCCACTGTTAATACGAAGTTTTCCCAAGGCTACTATGTATGCTGTAATATTCTGTGCAAAAGGTTAGTTTTTGTACATGAGTTTGTTGATAAATTGCCCAAAACGTCATTCAGAAGCATTGTTGGATGAGACAATTATTATTTATGCTAAATAAAATAAGTATCTGATCCAATTATTAAAAAGCGATACTCCCTGATTATGGGTAGTCACAATAATAAAATTGTAGCAACTCTCACTTTGTCAATATGGCATGTGTGTCAAAAAAATTGCGTCGCTTCGAATATTTAAGTTAATATTGTTGCTTATTTAATGAATATTTTCCGAATATAAAGAATGCATTGTATTGTGCAAAATTGCAGAAGCGTTTGGACACCGAATTCTGGCATAGAATTTCACAGGCAAGTGTATATTTACGTTATTTACAATATTCCTCAATACTCCTGCATTTACCTGTTTAGAATCATTTCAATGGCAAAAATTGTCTAATTTAGCATCATTTTAGTAAGCAGTCATGTTAAATTTGTTATTTCCCCAATACTTTATCATTTTTCAACAAGTTTTCAATAAACAAATTTAACAAGTAAGGTAACCATGATGACGAGTTTTTATGGATAGCGAGGAGAATATATTGTAATAACAATATTATGATGAAAATTTAGAACACCATTTTAAAGATTGTTACTAGTAATGAAACAACACACGACATCGGTATTGCACTCACATGTAGTTATAAGATTGTTCGTTTTTACATTGAAATTTATACTTTTTTAACTTACCTTATATTTTTTTGTTTTACGTATTTCAGCTTTCCAAAAAGTAAAATAAAAAGAAATATATGTGCCCATCAAGGTTACTGAGGATTACGACCCAGAAAAAAATACCTTTTGAAAAATAAACTTTGTAAAGTTAGCTGAAATTTGTGCAAGGCCGCTAAACAGTTTTTCTTTGATGATTTTGGCTTGAAATTGACCAGTCGAAGCAACGCGTTTCAAAAGAAGATCTGAGTAGCTTACAATTTGGTAAACAGCATCTGATGCAAATCACAACTTTCCTCTATTTACAAAGGATGTTAATACTATATATCGGTTCATATCCAAGCTTTGTAGCCAAAAGTTGTTTAAAACTATCATTCTATACCAATTAAAATTGTATGTACCTATAAAGTATGACCATAATATTATAATATAAATACTGTTAAAAATATACCTTTGTCGTTATTATTTATAGACCATGATTTTTAGTTTTTTCTATTTTGAAAAATCCTGAATTTACAAACCAGCGTGGTCACTCAACAGAAAGAGACAAAAAACATGACTGACGTCATTCTAGATCATATTTTCTTGTTACAAGTTATTGGTCATAGTGCAATCTCCAGTGTATTAGATATAAGCTTCTTGATGAACACCTGGCAACAGTATATTAATTACTCTGTACTACAGCAGCGGCAACATTTAGTATTTACGTCAATTTACAATTACTTATTACGTCAAACTCAAAAGTCAAAACGCACTAATACTAATTAACTTGTTTACAAATCGTAAATTTATATTATTTTCTTTAAAAGTCGAACTAAATAACTTAAAATATGAAGATAAAAAAGCAACATAAGAAGAAGAAATATCTTCATAAACTTAACCGTAAAAGAATGCATTTGAAACAAAAAAGTACTGGGACGATTAAATGGTTTGTAAAACACGTGGTTATAACTTACATATCGAATTATAATATTTGTTTTCGCAGTTTATAATATGATTAATATTTTTTAGTAAAGCACTTAAGGAGGCCTGGAATCATAGTAAATCCACATCCCATAACTTACGAGATATGGGTCTGGCGAACGATCCTAACAAAGTTATAAAAATACCCAGTTTCAAAGAAGAGCAATTAAAAGTAGCTAAGAAAATTGTTAATCCAGAAGCTCCAGATGTAGAAAAAGTAGTTGCTAAAAAATCTCGCAAAAAGGTTGTTGCCAAAAAATTAGAAGAAGAAGCTACTGCCCCTAGAGAAAGGAGATTCATGTAAGTATATAAAGTGTATTCATAAAATGACATTTGGCTGAATACCTAGGTTTGATCACCATAAAATGTGTTTTCTATACCAAGTAGGTATTTCAGCAACTTTTCAGGCACTGGGTGTTGTATTGCTTTAAATCTATACATTTAATAAAATTGTTAAAAGCTCAATTTGTATTGAAGAAAATGTTAATTTTATTTCTTTTATAATTTTCAGGCTACCAAAAGGACAAGTTGAATTTATAACTTATTTACTAGATAAATATGGCCATGATTATAAAGCAATGGTAAAAGATAAAAAGAACTATAACCAATACACATGGAAACAATTGAGAGCCAAAGTGAAAACTTTTATGGGCATACCATTACAATATGGGGAATATTTGAAATCAAGAGGACTGTTAGACAAAGAAGAGAATGAAGAAGAGCTCAAGGAACAAGCTAAAGCGTTAATTATGGATGATAGTGATTAAGATATATTTTACATAAATAGAAGGTTTAAGATATTGAATTTCCCTTGTGGCAGAATCAATGTTTTTTTTAATCTGTTGATTGATTGAGAAATTTAAATTATGTATCTGTTACATTTCTGGGAAGAATTTGAACTCTGTCACTTATCCTCTCTGAATATTTAATTTAACCTTTTGCTGTATGTTGTTTTATATGTAATCAATCTACCCAAACACATGATTGAATGTGACGGAATTTCATTCTACAGCAGTCAGCAAATATTGCATATTTGCAATAACTAAAGTAATTTAACAATTATTTGTGAACCTATTATGTATAAGATATAAAATAAAAAATGTATACTGTTAAAACTTATTTTATTTTTATAATAGTCTGCATTGACATCCTTAATATTGCACACAACTTACAAATACCACTCATTTGTCCAAAGAACAATAAACAATTTATTTCTTGTAAATATCAATAAGTTTATTGAGTTTTGCATTCACTTGGAATATCCTTAACTGATTTAACATTATTCAGCTCCTCGTACCATTCTTTTTCCATATCTATTAGTTGTTGGGGCTTCTTGTACTGTAAATTTAAATTTAATAATGATTAGTGATCTAGTCTAGTTTAATAATAGTAAAATTTTATTGCTCATGATCCAGTTTAATAGCAGGAAAATCTAATTGCTCTCTTTATATCTCACAATATAAGTCAGATTACTGTTAAGTTTATTTTTAACTGATATACATTACATACTATGCTTAATATAAGTACTGTAATAATACAAAAAATCAGTATAATATGCTATGTATTGGGAACCTTCATCAATTTTGGAAGTTTTATTAAAATACAGATGTTAATGTAAATCTTACCATTACAATGAGAGTATTATACTTATGAGATGATTGAATATTGGCTTGTTCAACATTTAAACCAAGTCTTGTAAGTTCAGGAATAAATAACTTCTTATAGTATTTCTTATTTGTTGTACTGATGACGATACACTTCTCCTCATTGTTTGCTTTTAACCCATATGTTTCTATTGGATATGGCAAGTTTCTTATTCTCCATTCCAAATTAACTCTAGTATTGCGTCTAGTAACAACTGGCTGAAACAGAAATAAGAATCATGTTGAAGATGAACAAAATATTCCAGTGATTATTTGATGAAACATAAAGATCCAAGCCATTAATGTTACATAATAAATTCCTTCGGAATAAAAATATACAACAGTGGATAAACCTAATAATAAAATGAAAAAAGGAAATTATAGATGTTATGTATGACTTGATAAAATCAATATGTATCAATTTATTTCTATCTACATAATATCATTAAGTCTATGAATATCTTATTATGATACTAATAACTCATACCTAGTCATATTAATATAAAACAAAATAAGGAATCAACAGTTGGTTTTATATACCTGGTCTTTGCTTTCAACAATTTCAGCAGAATCTATAGGCTGCACTGCATCTGGTATAGGATCTCCTATCTCAACATCCCATTTCCCTTCACTACCTAGTTTTCCTTTAGACTTCCATGCTCTTCTGAGTAGCACTTTAGTATCCACATTATATTCTTCAACCATTTCTTTGTCATCATCAAATTTATAGTGAATTTTTCTTACTTTATCTTCTTTTAAGCACGTTTTCTCTGCATTTAACAAAGATCTGTACCACACTGTATTTTTGTACATGTTTTCTTTAAATCGTCGTATTACTTGTTCTTCAAATATAGCTTTATCCGATTCATAAGCTTCGACCAAACAAACTTTTCTTTTCATTTTGTTTCTATGGTAACCATTAGACGTGTTGTCTAAAGTTTTTTAAAATTATTTTGTGCCTTGATAATGTTTTGTGTGTAATATAGACATCATACAAAATATATATGATAATTTATATTTAGAGCTTTAGATGTTTGGTTCCAGCCAAGTTCCAGCATAAGTAATGAATAGTATTCACCGCAAACAATATTAATTATGTGGCGTAAAGTCGAAAATTTAAATTTTTGAAAATTTAAATAAAAATTTATTCTGTATCTGAATTCTGAATGGACTGTCAAGTGTCAACTACCTGTCAAGTTAAATCATTGAGTTAAATAGATTATAGATGAAAGTTTATTTATTATCTGTGGAAATAGTAAGCAGTTCTCTTCAAGAAAGAAGTCCCGCAGACGCAGTGCTCTATGCATGTCATAATGTTGCCAGGGTTAAATGTGGAGAAATGATTTTTCGTTTAATTTCATTTTGTATACTACGACTCGAAATTTAGATAAAAATAAATATTTAAAGGTAACGTATTTTTAATATAGTACCTATTTGATGTCTATACTACTAAGGTCAGGTAGTGAAAAATAAATATTATTTTAATTTCTAAAACAGAATTAGAAATTGCTGCAGCACTGGTTTAAAAGATTTGATTTTCAGTTGCTGAGCTCCTGACGGATTCACTACCTATTAGGAAAAATTTGTGAAAAAAGGGGCCAGTAAAGTCGAAACGTTTCAGCGTGTTCATAATCATTATCAGTTATAAAAGGCTAGGCAAGACTTGTCAAAATCATACTACTTTTATTTCTTCTATTTTCTGTTCTAGAATTAAATGTCCAAATTCCTCGCATTTTCCCCACACAAACGTTCTCTCCACACATTCCCCAATCGGGCTGAAAATCCCGCTGTTTGGGGTATTCTCCACACATTGGCAAGCCTGATCTACCCATCTGTTAGATTTGTCCGCTTGATTTTATTCCTGAAATAGACTTTACCAAGAGTTCTCTACTATTTATTTATTTAAATTAACAACAATATTAAAATTATTTTTAAAAGTTTAAAATTAATTACTGCATATTATTTATCGGATCGGCGCGTCCGACACTGATATCGGATCGGATAATGTGAGAACTGTGGTCAAAACCTTGTCAAAACGCCAACAAAACGCTGTTCTAAATCCTGATCTATACCTAACCTCGTAACGCCCAGGCTATTTTTACCAAACATTGGCTTGCAGCCCAAGTACCTTTTAAAAGGTTCACATGGTGCGGACCCAGAGGTGATGAAATCTAAAAAAAGTGCCTTATTATTTCCGTATGAGCGTGGGATTTTTTTTGCATGTAAATGTATGTCAGTGGAAGGTTTTGAGACACTAAATAACCCCAAATTCGTTATTCTTTATTTAGGCATATGGGCTTTAATGTATTACAAAACCCGATTTCGCAAAATTCGTATTTTTGATATTATTGATTAGCGGTAGACAATACAGGGTTTATTTTATATTACAAAAAACAATGAACATAAATATTTGGATTAATACATGTCTTCCAAAATTTTAATGACCAAAAACATATCTCACACTTACAATCTGAGAAAAAAATATCAATTTTTGAACAATATGATCATTATTTTCTGTACTTATTATTTTTAAAGGCTAGTTTATCACGTGTTTTAGGATTTCTATCAGAAGAAATCCACTTCCAACAGATGACAGAAGCAAAAATTAACAAGTTTCGAAATTGGATCCAAAAACACTATATAATAGCAACCCATATACCTTTTAAAATCAGAATGATAGTAGGTAAATTGATATAATATTTCTATAGAACTTTTAAATACTTAATTTTGCAAATAAGAGTTGGTTTTTAATAAAAAAACTATTATTTTCAGATTCTTCAGAACTGGAAGAGCTTTCTTGGTTTTGGTTTATGTTGTAATCCTCATCTCCAAATAGTTCATACTTTTCTTTGGCTGACTGATTTAAGCTTCATCTATTTGCTCATCTCTCATTGGGTTACCTGAAAAGGATAGGTACTAAAAGATTCTGTAACAGACTAAATAATTTACTTTATATTATGAAGGAGAAAACGGTCTAAATCATAAGTTGCAAAGGCAAATCAAATTGATTAGTGGTTTATTCCCTTATACCTTTTAAAATCCAATAATATGTTAATACTCTTATACCTTCTAAAAGGTATCCAGACTTTACGAGGTTATTTTACACGCATATTCTTTATTTTCGCGTAAATCTAAATGTAATTATAATATTTACTTATTTGTCAACAAGCAGAGTAAGATACTCTCAGTTAAAAACCTAAGATTGCATCAATAATCATGGATTGAACTTACCACGTCCTCTAGTCAATCAAGATGGCCAGAATTTTCGCCGGAAATTACATATATTTTATTTTTCTATTGGCACTATTGCTTAACCATAGACAAAAACATACTTTCCAGCGTAGACAGAGAAACTAATAGACAAAGGTACTCTGTAACCGCGACTGAGACAAAGATAGTTTGTTTTGTTTAAGTTGAATGTTGCCACAGTATCCGAGCTCCCGGATGTTTTGGAAAGGGTAAATATTTTTAGGATCAATTAAATAAAACCAGTTATGAGATTTTTCTTTTGTCTTTATAATCAATACAAAAAAATATAAATAGATTGATTATTGATGACGAAACAATGTTAATTTCGTGTACACATTTCTTACTTTTTCATTGGCTTGTTCAATGTTCATATTTTACAATATTTTGTGAGAATCCAATCTTTTCTCCCACTTCGATCCATTTATTACGTAGGTCTGGATCATCTGGAAACAAATCGATAAAATATAGGTTAATAATTAATACTCGCAGGTAGTTCAGTTCTCTAAAATTCTATGTGTAATTTTATGTCAATCACAATTACTATGAGAAATAATAAATTAAAATATGTTTTCGATGCCGAAGTCTTCCCGAAACACTGGGTTATTATGGGATTTCATATTCATTTACTTTCGAGTTTCACCGTATTGTCAAATCAATATTTTTTTATTGATGATCGGGGTATTATTTTTCTCGACACTGGCAACACTTACTTGTTGATGTTTATAGGTTATTGAATGTAAAAATCGATATTACGCTAATAATTTCCTTGTTTTAACGCGACTTGTTGTTACTTTAGGCTAAAGTATAAATAATCATCACTGAGAAACTATAAATAAGGACAATAAAGTCGTACTTACGCGTGAAAAGACACACCGGCAATTTTCTTCTCACTATCGCTTAAACATGCAATAACACGACAACGCACCATTCTATTTACTTCGATGTCTATATTAGGATAATTTCACCGTCTTTTCAATGTACTCGTGTCGATTTTTTACTAAATAATATCCAAAATTCGAACACCAAGTACGATGAAGGCACGAACTGTCAAAGTTTGTTTCGCAACTCAAGTTGCAGACATTGAAAAACAGGTTACACACTAAGGGACAAAAAATAGGGTATTTGTTTCTTTGTCTTATGCATTTGTTATGGTATTTTCACTCTCTTTCTTGTGTAAGTGAGAAAGGTATCGTCATTGGGTCTATTAGTTACTCTGTCTACGCTTTCCAGTTACTGTAGCCGGATAAAAAACAGTAATTAGATTTGGCGCGTAATTTAAAATGTTACGGCGTTTTCAAATCAGACACTGTCAGATACCTTTAAAAAGGTACCGTGGGCGTTTATGTCATAAAGTTGGATAACAGCTTGGGCCGGTACCACTATCGAGCTGCATGCCTTTTAATAGGTATCTGGGCGTTACGAGGCTAATTAGATATAAGCTTCTTGCCTATTATAGTCCTCACAGATAGTCCTGCAAATTCCTAAGTTTGCAGATCAGTTTTGAGGTCATGGGCTATATCTAAGAGCAATTAACCTATAGAGTACTTGTATCGAGCGTATACAATTTACATATATTTGTTTCTCTCTATCTAAAGAAAACGTCGTATGAAAGAATGAGACAGCTATAGACAACAAGCTACGTTTCAACATAGTCATGGCACCATTTTTACTATAGGTACGTATTTAGATAGATAGAAGGTGATAGTGATGGGATGTGCTTCAATCGATAAAATCGTGAATGTATTTTGCATTTACGGTTTCGTGAAATAATAAATAATAAAAAAAACAAAACTTATAATTAATTTCAGTTGAATACATTATTTGTTTAATCCTACGTATATAATAAATGCGAAATTATGTGAGAAGGGATGTTACTCTTCCACTGCGGAACCGATTACAATGAAATTTTGTACATACACACATAGGTTAGGTTTTATCCCGGAAATCCCACGTGAACGGGAACTGTGCAGGATTTTCTTTAAAAACGCGGGCGGAAAGTTAGTACATTATAAAAGAAATTTTAAAACTTGAAATGTAATTTAAAATAAAGAAGGAAATGATGATAAAGTTAAAGGAGTGAGGAGAAAGGCACACTCAGCATGAAGGAATCATGCAGCATTTTAACAAGTTAATAAAAGGACAGTCTTAATGAAAACATTTTCCTAACATCCTACTAATAAATCGAAAGTTTGTGAGGATGGATGTTTGTTACTCTTTCACGCGAATACTACTAAACCGATTACAATGAAATTTGGAAAAATTACTTTTGATCCCGTAAATCCAACAGGAATGGGAACTATGCGGGTTTTTCTTTGAAAACGCATGTATATTAAGTATGTATTTCAATAGTAGTTTCTCATCTATGAGAACTGTCATTTAATCAACCGTTTAATTTTCACATAGTTACACATTTAAAGTAGGTAACTTATGTGTAAAAAATTTCAAAATAAAAATTCACTCTCTTTAATCAAATGTATTTATTATCTACAGGAACAAAAAACAAACGTAAGCGTAAGATTGCACAATTCTTCTAGAGTATCCATCTTGATAACACGTAGGCTCGAAATGCAGTGAACACAATATTGCAAATTGTGGCGGCGTCCAATCAACTCATTTCTCACGTTTTATACCCATTTTTTATTTAGCTCTGGAAATCTAAAACAAAATGAATTTATTAATAATCTGAAAGAGAAATTAATAAACAACAAACGAAAACTAAAACACATAGGGCAAATAAAACAACCACGTGGTATGTTTTATTTTCCTGCGGTAAAAAATTTACATCTATTATTTGCAACAACAACTACATATCAATCTGATTTATGAAACAAAATAAATAAATCAACGTTAATATGAAATAGATTTTTTGTCATAAATCGATAATATACGCTAGATGTGTTACAACACTACGGTGGTAAACAAAATGCCAAACGTGATATTATTGTGACGTTTTTTAAAAATTATTTCATTATTTTATATTCCACAACCCCATAAAGTGGGTAAATGTTACAGTTACAACATAAAATTACAAAAAAGCGCTTGATAAAACCTTCAAATAGGTTTAAAACATAAATATTTATCAATTTGCTGAAAATCACTTACCGATGGAAATATATTTTTACATTGTTTTTATCCAAAACTCCCATTCGACTAGTGATAGCCGGTTGCTAAACATACAATAGTTATTTTAGCACACTGACAAATAAAAAGAAACACTGTACACTTTATATTTTCTAAATATTTCGTTAAAACACTTGACGCACTGAGCCCACCAGCTGGTTGGAAAACAAACTGACTGCCGGCGCGCTACGTTTGAAGACAGTGAAGATACTCTATCGCTATCTCAATCTGGCTTATGCTGTTATTGACTAAGAGTAAGTAGATTAGAAAATATGTATTTTGTTCTGTCTTAATATAAGAACTCTATAGGTTAATTGCTCTTAGGCTAAGAGCAATTACCTATAGAGTACTTGTATCGAGCGTATACAATTTACATATATTTGTTTCTCTCTATCTAAAGAAAACGTCGTATGAAAGAATGAGACAGCTATAGACAACAAGCTACGTTTCAACATAGTCATGGCACCATTTTTACTATAGGTACGTATTTAGATAGATAGAAGGTGATAGTGATGGATGTGCTTCAATCGATAAAATCGTGAATGTATTTTGCATTTACGGTTTCGTGAAATAATAAATAATAAAAAAACAAAACTTATAATTAATTTCAGTTGAATACATTATTTGTTTAATCCTACGTATATAATAAATGCGAAATTATGTGAGAAGGGATGTTACTCTTTCACTGCGGAACCGATTACAATGAAATTTTGTACATACACACATAGGTTAGGTTTTATCCCGGAAATCCCACGTGAACGGGAACTGTGCAGGATTTTCTTTAAAAACGCGGGCGGAAAGTTAGTACATTATAAAAGAAATTTTAAAACTTGAAATGTAATTTAAAATAAAGAAGGAAATGATGATAAAGTTAAAGGAGTGAGGAGAAAGGCACAGTCAGCATGAAGGAATCATGCAGCATTTTAACAAGTTAATAAAAGGACAGTCTTAATGAAAACATTTTCCTAACATCCTACTAATAAATCGAAAGTTTGTGAGGATGGATGTTTGTTACTCTTTCACGCGAATACTACTAAACCGATTACAATGAAATTTGGAAAAATTACTTTTGATCCCGTAAATCCAACAGGAATGGGAACTATGCGGGTTTTTCTTTGAAAACGCATGTATATTAAGTATGTATTTCAATAGTAGTTTCTCATCTATGAGAACTATCATTTAATCAACCGTTTAATTTTCACATAGTTACACATTTAAAGTAGGTAACTTATGTGTAAAAAATTTCAAAATAAAAATTCACTCTCTTTAATCAAATGTATTTATTATCTACAGGAACAAAAAAAAAACGTAAGCGTAAGATTGCACAATTCTTCTAGAGTATCCATCTTGATAACACGTAGGCTCGAAATGCAGTGAACACAATATTGCAAATTGTGGCGGCGTCCAATCAACTCATGTCTCACGTTTTATACCCATTTTTTATTTAGCTCTGGAAATCTAAAACAAAATGAATTTATTAATAATCTGAAAGAGAAATTAATAAACAACAAACGAAAACTAAAACACATAGGGCAAATAAAACAACCACGTGGTATGTTTTATTTTCCTGCGGTAAAAAATTTACATCTATTATTTGCAACAACAACTACATATAAATCTGATTTATGAAACAAAATAAATAAATCAACGTTAATATGAAATAGATTTTTTGTCATAAATCGATAATATACGCTAGATGTGTTACAACACTACGGTGGTAAACAAAATGCCAAACGTGATATTATTGTGACGTTTTTTAAAAATTATTTCATTATTTTATATTCCACAACCCCATAAAGTGGGTAAATGTTACAGTTACAACATAAAATTACAAAAAAGCGCTTGATAAAATCTTCAAATAGGTTTAAAACATAAATATTTATCAATTTGCTGAAAATCACTTACCGATGGAAATATATTTTTACATTGTTTTTATCCAAAACTCCCATTCGACTAGTGATAGCCGGTTGCTAAACATACAATAGTTATTTTAGCACACTGACAAATAAAAAGAAACACTGTACACTTTATATTTTCTAAATATTTCGTTAAAAACACTTGACGCACTGAGCCCACCAGCTGGTTGGAAAACAAACTGACTGCCGGCGCGCTACGTTTGAAGACAGTGCAGATACTCTATCGCTATCTCAATCTGGCTTATGCTGTTATTGACTAAGAGTAAGTAGATTAGAAAATATGTATTTTGTTCTGTCTTAATATAAGAACTCTATAGGTTAATTGCTCTTAGCTCTTAGGGCTATATTTATTACCATTTATTACTTAGTCTGTGCTTCCCATAAACAAAATAATAAACGTCACGATTTAAAATTTTAAATGACAAATTGGGTTTTGAGGTTATAGTTTATATTTACAAAATAGTCATTTAAATAAAAATAAAAAATATTAATTTTACATTCAGTTTAATAAATAGTTTAACTTTATCTTCTATACTTTAAAATGGCTCCTAAAATTCCTGATAGGTAGGTTTTTTGTGTTTTATTTATACTTTTGTACCTATTTTTTTGTATTGTTAATGTTTGGTTCTGTTTTAAACCATATTTCAGATGGATACCCTATAAAGCATTTGGTAAAGTTATAGAAGGCACACGGATTATTTGTTTCAAGGTTCCACTCCACCGGGTATGTAGAAAAATTAATATAGAGGATATAATAAGACTATATTACAATAATTATTATTAGTCTATAAATTGAGATATTTTGGCTTGTGTAAATTTTTTTTTCATTTCCTTTTATTATGTAACTGAACACAAAATTATATGTATATGTTTTCAACAGGAGTAAAATACATAATTCGATTTTACTATTTATGATGATCTTAGTAACTTTTTAGCAATGTTGAATATTACAAACCTATAATTAATAATATATAGGTAGGTACCATCCATACACACTTTTATAATACCTATTATGATGTCTTAGTAATTTGTAATTATTACTTAGAGCCGCTCGTCCAAACTCTGCCTGGGTTGACCTGGGATAGAAACAAATTTAATTCATAGTTTATTATGATATTGGTAATAAATAAATATTAAATATATAACAATGTGTAAAAATGTAACAAATATTAATTCAGTGTGCACAATTTTGATTGTGGAATTTAATATGCAAGAATAAAATCTGCGCATTGAAAAATCATTGTGCGGACACAGCCTAAACCACTGAATGGATTTGGATTAAATTTAGTCTCAACATAAATATATAACTAATTAATTTCGTTATTATACATTGGTATTTATAAAATTTTACTAATATGTACTAACACAGACTAATAATAATATACTACGTAAGTACTAATTATTTAAATTTTTTTTGTAAATTTTTATGTAAATTTTTTATATTACCGCCATCTACTATCCCTCGTAGAATTATTTATTCGAACAATGCGTGGTTCATTGAACGCTGCATAGATGGCGCGCAATCAAATTTTATTATACCTGTAATCGTTGATATAATATTAAGTTTTGCTACAGGGCACATTTGGTATTTTTCTTTGTATTTTCTAGTTTTATTTACGTTATCCTACACGGTATGTTCAAAGGTTTACTAGATTTTTTTGGAAGCTCCATCATCTGTACGTAATAGTCTCGTAAGGTAAAGTTTTCATCTATCGTTACTAATATGCTATCGTAATCACAGGGTGTTTGTATGCCGAACAACGATTTATTCGAAACTAGCTTACCGCCCGCGGCTTCGCCCGCTTTGTCTAAAACTCTTCTTGAATCACTCTATCTATTAAAAAAACTGCATCAAAATCGTTGTGTAGTTTTCAAGATTTAAGCATACAAAGAGACATAGGGAAATAGGGACAGAGAAAACGACTTTGTTTTATACTATGTAGTGATGATGCTGATGCATATAATGTGGAAATGAGCAAGGATAACTGTAACAACGTTACGTCTATGCCTCTATTAGAGAGCATGTGAAAACATTGAATATCTATCAGCGACTAATAGTGGCCGGCTATTCTTGAATTAGTGGAATTTGCACCTGCGCCACAAAAGGGAACCGACAATGAAATGCATTATTGGTGAAGAAGTACGTCGCACAATACTTATTTATCTAACTGTAAGGCCACTTGAGCACTACAGTTAGACGACAAACATCGCTCCGATCAGTGTTAATTTGTTCTGCATAGCATTTGCATTGCTATAATATCAATTGTTTGATTTGCTTGCATTCGATCGAATCGTGGGCTTCAAGATTTCCTTAGCGGACAAATAGGTTGTGGCATCTTTACGAATTATTTACTTGCAGACAACTTTGGATGTTTTTGTAAATATTTGATTATAAATATGTATTGTGTAACTTTCTCTATTTTTATTTTAACATTTTCGAATAAACGATGTAAAGAAAATTGTACGCGTTAAAAACATGCTCTTGTAAAGTTCTATCTGATCTTTTTTGTTTATTATAATATTATCTTAGGCGACTCGAATTTTCTTTATCTCTTTATTACCGTACTAAGATTAGACGTTAGATACAGTTTCAATATCATAATCCTGGATAAAAAAATATCCAATCTTGTTCAAAGTTTTTAAAAAGCACGGTGATCTTATCGTACAAAAAATTAAGATACACAAAAAATGCATTTTATACTTGAAATATGTACAATTTACTTACTTATATCTAACCTCGATTTCATGTGGTTATTTGTTTTGGGTAAGTGCGTCATGACTTCATGAGAGGTATAATATTAAAAGGACTCGATAAGTGAGCAGTTGTATAGGAGACAGAAGTCGATATCGTTCATTGAAATACGTGCACTATTCAGGTCGGATTGCGGCTTCTCCCTCAATATTAGAGACGGCCCAAGAATGCCTTTGGTTGGGCGAATTAGTTCATATTGTTTAATATCCATACTCTTTAGCTCTAGTTTACACGTTATTCGATGTAGAAACCGACACTGTAAATTAAGTTACAATCGAGTATAATCAAGGCAAAGAATTGATATTCTATTGCATATCGGTATTTAGAGAAGTAGGTAATAATTTAATTTAACAATCTAATTAATATCAACAATCTAGTTAAAAACAATATACCTAGTTAAACAATAAATTAACAATCAGGTGCTCCGTCTTCCCGTTCGTTTTCTCTATCATAATAAATAACTATTAAGTTCAATACTATTGTAGACGAAATAAAAAATAAAAATATTTATGATGTCCGATATTTATTGACGATATCAATAAAAGAGTTGCTTCTTGGGAGCCAAACATAAACTTACATCGATGTCGGTCAATATATTGGTCTACACTGTGCTTATATGGTGCCCAAACGTGACCTTAATCCCGTTAATACCAATGGTGTCTATTTGCTTACCGACGTGTCAAAATATTTGTTCCCTTATAAAGGGAAGATCCCGGCTCAGAGGCTAATCTCATATTTGATAAAGCATCTGTGCGTCATACTGCGTTCTATGAATAGAAGACTTTTTATCTCTAAGTCTTCATTTTTTTTTCCAAAGAAATATCCCTTTATTCGGCATCCGCGGCGCTTTCATTCCGTTCCCTTATACAACGGGATCCGACCATAAATTTTGATGTTTTGTTTAGTTTGAGTTATAAAGGGATATTACCGTAATGGCAATCGGTAGGTGTAATTTGATATAACTTATAGCTATGTAAGATTTTTATTGTTATTTATTAGTTAGGGTTAGGTTTCCTTAAATAGTCTGGTCAAAAGAACAATACATTGCCGTAGCAAGTAATTGATTAAGATTATGTTGATGTGATGTTTCGTTTAGCAGTAAATAACATTATTACAATTTTAATTAAAAACTAGATTCGAAATTGATAACCTTTGTACTTCGAATGGGTTTCAATTTATGAAGCATCGTTCAAAGGCACTTTTAAAATTGCGAAGGCGCCACAATGAATATACGTTATTTACGAGTGTTTTGACTTTCATCGACTTAAGCGATCTCACAGGCGCACAGACGGTGTCAATCAGCTAAATAATTCTTTGATAATAACAATATTTTCTTTCGCAATGTATTTAGACGATATCATCTGTCTAGCGTCTCACACAATTGGTGTAACGACATTGATCGCTTGTTTTCATTATGCGCGCACACGAAGCTCTCTTATAAAGTTATAAAGCTTGGACGTTTCTTATTGTCCCCTTCATTTTTATTTGTTTTGGCCTGTTTAAAGCTAACTTAGTGACATATGAAGCTGCCTCTCTTTATCTTTTATTTATAGGTATGGACAATTGGACGCTCGTTCGTGTGTTCGCGTGTTGTTTATGTGTGTCCATAATGGTTGTGGAATTATCAGAATTGTTTATGTATTTGAATTCAAAATTATTATTTAACGGTATATACAATTACGAAAATATTTTATGATTTAGAGCTTAGGGTATACGCGTTACGAAATATTTACATTTTACATTACATACTTTAACCCATTGAGCCCCGAGCGGCCCGATCGGACCACGACACAATAGATTTTCTATTGTGTCTGTGATTCCGGGGGCTGAGTTTAAGCACATGGATAAACCACTATTTGAAAGTGCCTAAGTTATTTTGTTGTTTGTGAATTGCTTTAAAACACTCAATAATCTTTACCAATTTAATGGCTGTTTCCAATTATAACACGAGGAATACACTGTTCCTACTGGAAAATATTTAACATTACGTCAAGTGTTTGGCTTGATTTCAATCAAACTTGTTTCATGGTGGTTGCGATTGTTTTTATTGTTTGTATTATGTTAATGTTACACGAGTATTATCATAGAAATTTGATTCTGGTCGGGTGTTGCATTTCTTCAGCTATCAAACCGAATAAAAAAGTCATAAAAGCAAATGACACGCTTGGGAACATTGGGCGGTAAGTAGTGTGGCACGATATCGTCCTCACTTTATTGGGCCAACAGCACAAGCCCTAATACATTGCACTTATCGCTTATCGGCTTGTAATGATATAATGTTACAAGCTCGTAAAAATTCGAACCGAATCTAGTCACACGTCTGCCGCTTTCAGAGTACCTACGTGTATCGATTCCCCCTGCATGCCTTTGAATATTCATTAGGGTGTAAAGATGCCCTTAATCGCCAAAGAAAACGATCAAAGCCGCTGCCACTGAGACAATAACCTTGCTTGTCTGTTCATATCTGGTTTTGGTATACGGAAAATTAGTGACCTATTTCGAATCATTTCGTAATCATTTTCATACGCGTTCCTTTTTTCGGTGCATTTGGCTAGATGACAAATTGAAAACCTCAATAGCACACTACGAAAATAAATGCCTAGGCTACCATACCTATAAAGAATAACAATTCTTATTATCTTTCGTTTAAAATTGAGCAACTCTATTAGGTATAGTGTTTATTAATTGGTTATTAGTACCAATATGCTAAAACGGAGTTTGGACCATAATAGTTGTATTAATTGCGTTGACAGAATCGGTGGGTGTGATATTGATCTTCGCCCATTTCTGTGTGTTTAGTGTTTAAGTGGCTTTTAAGTTCATTTTGTTTTTATGATCCATGCATTTTGGTTGTGATAATTCCTCGTGTAAACAGTGAAGCATCGGCCGGAGTTCGTACCCCGTGATTGCGTCAAATAGTTGGTGTAATGCTGTCATCATTCATTTTCGTTAGTTGTATTATGGCATTTTTATTATGGTATTGTTGAGGTGATGTCACCATCAATTCCTGGACATGATAATAGTGATGACAACGCCCCGTCTGCGTTCGCTCATTTATAAGCTTTTGTGTTTCGAAGTTTTAAGTCTGTCGTCAATCTTCAAGAGTTAAAGAGGGTTAACCGTAATCGTCATCAGGAAATTAAAATACGATTATTAGCTTGGGATTAATAAAGAGATCGTTAATAATGAAACGCTTAAATGACAATTGTTCGTTTCATAATATAACAAAGCCTTTGTAGTGCAATATTCAGAATATTCTGCAATTTGTCAAGAATTTATTATTGTGGTCAATAGATTTGGACCGTCGGCAGTTACCGTTTCTAACTTTCTCTATTATTATAGTCATGAATTGTTACACGGCTCTTAAATCAATATTATTGAGAATGTTTGATTCTGTCGTCATCCAATTATACTTATTAAAATTTATTGAACATAACCAATGAGTAACCGAGTGAGATCCACGCATGTACACCATTATTATTGACATAGTTAGATGTTGATTTATTTCGTTTTACAATTACAATATGTAACATATAATTGACAATATTAATAATTCTTTTATTCTGATAACAATATGAAGAATTAAAAAACATGAAAGTTAATAACACGATACAGCGCTTTTAATTTTTGTAATATCGTATAAGTAAATGGTGGTTTACCGTGCATTACATGGCGCAATTATAGTTGCTATTAACCCAATTCATTTTAATTTTTTATCGTCCTTGCATACACGTTACACGGGACCACCGAAGTTTTAAATATAAACTTTCTTTATTAAAGTTAGAGTGCGAATGATGCGCGGCTCGTGGGTGGTTTATGCCTCTATCAATCAGTGATGGTAGTTGGTCGCACGCGTTTCCAATTATTATTGAGATTACTATAACAGGCTATTGTCGCGATTGTACAGCTGGTATATAAACTATTGTTGTTATTGTGCCATTGTGGGACCACCAAGAGGTAAATGTTCCATTTCTCCAGATGCTAAAATTATACGTCGGGAGTCGGGACAGAACTACAGAGTACGTTTTGCACTATGTCCCATCTTTCATCTGTATTATGGTAGTGCGTTCTGTTGTGTTCTTTTTATTTAACGGCAATTTCCGGCTTTAAATTAAAAAGAAAAATTAAAGGTGATAATATTAATTAGCACGAACTAAAGATATTTATTGTATAGTTAGTTTTTTTTCTGATCCTGAGTCAAATGCAGTTAGGGGTGAAATATACTTTTATATTCTTTGTAATAATTTAAAATGTTTAAACGGGAGTCGGTTCTATAAAATGTGGAGACGATGCCTCATAGCATCTAAACAAGACCCGTATCAATAACGTAGATCGAGTGATAGTGATAAGGGTCCGATATGTTATTTTGGCCTACGATACCATCTGACTTTTCGGGACGTTTTTTAACTTTTTGTTTTAGATGATTTACTGAATGGGTGTAAATGTTTGTAACGGCCATGACGGTTGGTGAATGAATCTTGGAAATAAACTGGAATTTATTTTATGGCTGTGTTTTGTTTTGTTTATATTTAGTTGGTAGTTTGTAGTCCTCCAATTAATCAAGATGAATGTTATGGTACTCTTTTCACTCCGTGATAGAAGTTTATAAAGATGTATTTTAACTGTTATTGCCGTACTTAATATTTTATTCTTAAGTTTGATGTCAATTAATCTTTCAATTTCGTTTAATAACTCAGGCCCCGGAACCACAGACACAATAGAAAATCTATGAAAATATAAAATATGTTATATATAAATCAGCCAATACCTTCAGGCTTCGCACATGCACTCATATACAAAATTAAGGTACCTGGTTTAAAAATTTTCATTCCTGTTAAGAAGGTTAAGCAGATAAAACAAATGTGTTAAACCATTAACGAACTATGCGTTAAGTTATACCAATACAACAAATCGACAAAGCGAAGCGAGAGCGAATTAATCCACCGCCACCATACCATAAATTTATTTTAATTACACTGCAACTTTAAGATCCTTTCATAACGAAAGGTCTGTAAATGTAAAAAGAGCATTAAGCGCAGGGCACGTGGTTCCAATCGAAGAGTGTTTGTTTACCACAGGACCACACAGACGGCGGGCAATCATCTGTGCATCTTACCCCCACCTGTAATCAGCCATCATTACCTTATAATGACGTGTTAACGTTGTTTTATGGGAATGCCAAACATGACGTTCACATTTCGGTCATTTACATTTGTTTGTCGACTCGGCATTGTTTGCTGACGTCTTCTAAAACAGAGGGCGGCGTTTCCGATAACCAGCACGGAGAGGAGTGTGTGCGCAACGAGGCTAGGATCATTTCAATGTTTCCATTTTATCCTCATACATGGGATATGTATGAGGATAATATATATATAGTATGAGGTATAAACAACAATTTCATTAAAATTTTGATTATCTGGAGCATATTATCTCAATGGCATCTTATTGTTTTTGAATAAGTTTATATAAAAATCAGTTGATTGATTCTTCTGATTTACTCTTTTAAATTACTTGTGAATATAGGGTCTTGAAAAACAACTTACATATAAGCAAATAAATGTTAAAATGGAAATTCCTTCTAGATATTTCGCGATGTTGTCGTTTATTTCTCACTACATATAGTACCTAAGTTTTATTGAGTAAAATTAAAATATTTACAAACAAATAATAACTGTGACAATTGCTGCACTAGCACAGGCACTAGCCAGAAGCAAGATTTTCGTGGGATGTGTAAATATGTTTATTATTCATTTTCACGTGTAGGTGCGAAAAGTGAAGAAAGGTATTTTGCTACAGTGAAATATCGCTGACAGAAATATTCATATACTTTCACCTTTTTATACATTCTATATTATAAATGTTCACAATAAATTAACTTTCCATCAATTCCGCTTTATATCTTAAACAGTTTAATCATTCCAATCGAATTATACGTGATTCTATTCATTTTCTGACAATTACCTTAAATGACTGGTTAAGAACACCCACGTTTGTCTACTTTCCGGTACCAGTTAATACGTCCCTGTTTATTTTCTGTTTTCCAACAAATTTACGTTATCAACTTTGTAAAACTAAAATGATCTCTAACCGTACAGACATAAGGATAAAATAAGTACAACCACGCAACACCGAAAAGCCTTTACCTAATTCACACAGCTTATTTAGCTGAACTTTGTGAAACACAACGGAGATACAATGATGACCCACGGTAATGCATCTTTTCGTGTATTTAAAGACGGTCGCCGCAATGCACATGCTAATTAAATTATCAATGCAGACTTCCTCGTTATTATTAAAAACCGGTTAAGCTACGATGTTGAAAACACTCGTTGTAATCGTGTAGAAAAGAAATATTGTTGGAAAATATATCGATGATGTATTGAGCAATTCGTATCGAGCCGTCCACGGCGTTCCTTAAATAGTAAATTCACGGTCCATTTATAGAAATTGTTAAAAGATGAAAAAAAGGTGTAAAGGTCGCTGCTGATAATAGGCCATGAGCACGCAGGTCGGTGTCGAGGCGCCAGCAAAGAGCGGATCCCGCTGGGATTTTTATATCGACCAAGATCCAGCCTTTGCATTTACCCCAGCACAAACGGAAAGTAGGTCTGTGAAATGAATTCCGGAGGTCTCGTAAATTGGTTGGAAGTGTGAGTACCCTGGAATTTGCTAAATGAATTCACACCGCTGAGCTGTCCCCTTGTTATAAATCAAATGCAGGTACGACGCCGACGGGTGCAGTCGTGTGTTAATGTACTCCAGCTACAGTTTTGGGGTGATTTGCTTATTACCGTGAAATTATTGTAGCTTTTTGGGACATGGATGATCGTCGTTACTTACAAATACGTTTGATACAGTTCTTTTCCATAGAATATTGATTATGTTGAATTACTGGTTGTTTAGGTTTATAGTTTTAATTTTTTATAAATAGTTTGTCAACAATTATTTTTTAGCATAGTATAGACTATAGAAGAATATATTTTGCATGAAATAAATAAAACTGTATAAGTAAAAATAACTGTATAAGAAACGATTTTTTCTCACATAAGTACGTGCATTTCGAAGATAACTTAATTTGCTCCTTTGTACCATTTAACATATTTCGTCGAACATGTCATGATATTTATGTAAGGATTCATTGCTTTCAAAACCATTAAAATTATTTCTTTGCACTCAAGATATGGATAATACCTTACCTCATTTATCACACATAACCCTAGGGTTGGAGTGCTGTATTGAAAAATATTATTTCTGAAAGATATTTGTTTGTAAGCGATCCGAAACAAATATTTACTTGACTTGACTAAATTATTTTTAATAATTCAGAGTTAATTATTATGCGATTCTAAAAGTCAAACATTATTTTCAGAAACGTCATCTTATAAAAGACGTAGAGATTAGTTTGATTAATTGCATTTTTATTGTGAAATAATAGTACAGTCACGAGGACAGCTCAGTGAACTAGCTGGAGCATCTAATACGTGATGTGATAATAGCCAAAATCTGGATGAGCAACACGTCTCTACAATAGAGTTGCCAGTCAGCCCTGCCTCAAGCGAACCCTCCTCACGTGTGACGGCTACACATTTGTTAGTCCGCAGCTGTGGTGCCGACAACATATTTATTGTGCTCATTAACCTTCAAGAACGCTATTTAATTGTCGGCCGTTTTTTATTCACTTCACCTCTGACCCGTCCACGACTTATTGCTCCCCGGTCGCTCTTTGAAAGAGAACTGGTGCGTTATTTATTATTCTAGTTGGTTCGTATCATTGTGGCGCTTGAGCTCGTCCGTATGATTTATGCAGTTATAAGGATGTGACACGACCCGAAGAGCCTTTAGTATTGTGTGCTTGTAGCCGTCCGAGGAAATGGAAACTTGTAATGTTCTCGGCTAATAGTGTGGACTTTCACACGATGGTGACTAGATGTGCGCTTAGGTACTGTTAAGGGAAGATTAATGGTAGATTATTTTGTTTGAAATGTGTTTATCTGTATCTGTAGTTTGTTAAATTGATTGTTATAAGGGGGTAATGATTTAAGTATGTTGTAAGTTAAATTATCGTAATTTAGTCATATTCAAATCTTAATTCCTTTTTGTTGATCATTTTATAGCACCAAATTTATCTATTTTTATAAAAACTTCTCCATCTATAAACAACATTTGTATAACAACGATACATGTTTATTTTTGTTTCCAAACAAACAAAGACGTCTTTGAAAATAAAACCGCATTAAGCGGTCACTCCGTATCGTTTGCTTTTTAGAACCATTAAATTATGATAAACTAGATTACCGTAGTGTTTACAACGAAGCTTATCGCTACAGAAATGTTGCTACTATTGTTCTCGAGCGTTATTCACTTCGCCAGTGACGTCTTCATGTGCACTATCAGCTGTAAATTGTGGTATCATACTTGTACCGTCGCCGGTACGGAACCGTTTATTGATTGTATCGTAGTTTGTCCGCTGTTCACTTTGAATAAAATTCGAATTATAATTAATCACGACTGTGTCGCGTGGGAGAGCGTCGCGCACCAACCGACGATCTATCATATTTTGTGATAACACCGAGACGCATCTTGGATTTGGAACTCACATGTGACATCGTTGAGCGCAATAGTCAAAATGCCATTTTCTTCAGAGCATTGCCCTTTGAACGTGACGTAGGTGGGTTATTTATTACGGGTTGATGTTTCGATCTGTTAATTTCTATGTGAATGAGTCGGAGCATTAATATTGCACTAGTTTCAGTGTAGCTTCTGTAGAACAGCCAGTTAGCTCCTGTAAAATCTATAGCCAGGCTGGTTAAGACAAGTGTTTCTATGATGACAGTAAAATCGGATCATAAAGATTGGAACATCCTTCGTCCTGTGCAATAACGTAGCTTAACTTTATATCCCATAACGGCGTAAATAGATAGACCGGCGATAAGCGAGGGACACCCCGGGGCTATGGCGGAGGCTGTCAATTGAATTTGTCTGCAAGCGCACGGTGCATTAATAGCGTACTAAACTACGTTGAACACTATTGATATTTTCATAAAACGCACGCAACTATTGTCAGACGATTCTCGTCTTATTTTAGTGCGTTCGTGTTATGGCATTAGAAATGTACTATCGTAGTATTGCGCTCGTAGAGTATAAAGTTTTATTACTCCTGTACAGTTTGATGTATTAATCTTTTTGTTTAATAAGCGTTTGTGTAATGTATGGCGCGGTTAAGTCGAGAGCTTTTTGCAGCTTTTGTTCATAGTTCTTTGCGTACTGTGAGTCTGCTTCGTGTTCCCACGTTCCGGCTGTTTAATCATGACAGTTGTGTGTTCGCGCTTAATATTGCATCATAATGTGTTTAATAAGAGTCGTTTGCTTTTAAATGCGTACCATTAAATGTACAATGTGCAGCGTCGGTCCGCGTGTTTGTCGAACTTGTGTGTTGGTCCAGATAATTATGTAGGTTTACATTACTCTCACTGGGTTTTGTTCATTATTAATTTTAAATGATATATCGTTAGTAGACACAATTGATCAACAGAGTTCAATTGTACTCAGAACTAGGTTTATATTTAAATCCTAAATTATAATTTTATTGTTGAGTCATACAGGAATGATGAATCATTCTTTCGTCTTTAATTTGTCGTTTATATTTTGTATAAATGCACCTATTCAAATTAAAAGTTATTCTTTATATGTATTTACTCAATTTCAATTAATCCTACTTACAGATTTATACAACTAAATAATTTCATTCAGTACCTACTAGTAATTGTCTATAAAGCATTTAACCTATATGCAATGAGAAATGGCAGTATTCAACTCTATTCGGCCGGCTATTATGTCAACACGAATTCCCTAATCGTTAAACATAACTCGTGGTAAGGCAGGGTGATAAATGCTCATGTGTCATTATTACCTATTTTGATGTATGCCGCTCATTAGACCCTAAATAAGATATACCATTGATTAAGAGCCAACACATAGTCGTTATTTTATTACATTCCTGTTTAATAAACAAGCGATCAATTAATGTTTCGTTTTAAACGGTATTAGTGTGCTTACGTTTTTAATGTTTACGGCTAACATGGTATTTGTTGAGAGGCTAATCTTATTGACGTCATTAGAGATTTTTGTTTGGATGATGGGATACAAAGTTAGGTAATTGATAAGATTTTGATAGTGCACGATGGTAGTTTTGTAATTAATAATAATTATTTTGTTTGTGTTATACTATCTGAAGCCCGTTGTTTTACTCGGGGCGGCTCTCACAAATTGCTATGTGGTAATCAAATTATAATCTTGCCCTGTGCCTAATTTCATTCAAATCTAATCAGCTATTTTTGCATGATTGAGTAACATACGCTTATGATTTAAATATTAATAGAATATTATAATATAGAATTTCAGAATCCCTAGTTGCTCGTAATTTAATACATATTTCATAATTTGTGTCTTGTCTTTGTAATAGCTTCAAGCAACAACATAATTGACATTAAATAAACGGTAAAATAACTCGTTATACATTCCATATTAACATGAAAATTGTGTGACAATAAATTGAATACCAATCAAAATTTTATGGATGGTTTTATAGCGTCAACAAAAAATATAAACCACAATTCTAAACTAAATCAAGCAAGTTATTCCATTTAATTATGGCCGTGTTGGCGCTAGCGGTATTTAAATAATAAATTAGCGAAAATACATCATGATTGAATATTAATGCTCACAGGTTGAAATAAACGTATTTAATAACGTTGTTATAGGTTTCTTAATGGCGCTTTTTGGACAGAAAAATTGATAGTTCAATTTTGTTGTTTTGTGTGGCGCGTCGTTAGTGTCACTCGTTAGCTCCAAGCGATGCAAATTAAGATATTTCATTTGAATATAGTTTTGATTTATGTACCGTGGATATAGTTCTAGCGTGGAAGCGAACTAGCCGCATATGAAAGTTCGCTCGGCTCTTAATCATTGTTTATACTTTTCGTTTTATCACAACGCTGAATATTCATACGACGATTTATACGAATCCGACTTCTTTAATTTGTGTTCGTACACTTTATTGTTACTTAATCACGACATAAAGTTAATTTATTAAAATAGCAATAAAAAAATCTATGAATACTTAAAATTTGATAGCGAACGATTTATTAAACATCACTAGGCTAGGATTTCACATAATTTAGATACGCTTTAATCCTATTTTACGATCGTGGCAAGGTTGAAGTCTTGCGGACAATCAGAATAAATTGCTCCTTTTATATTTTATTATCCGCCTAATTTATAGACTACACAAATTTTATCAAAGCAACGTCGTAAAGCTGTTTTATGTATAATTCGCTTGAAGCGGCTAAAAGCAAGATTTTCCTTCATACAAATCCACTCACTTTGTCAGCTTATTTTCGACCTTCGCGTTTGATTCAATATCGTCGCCACATAATTAATTAATTAACGAATACATAATGAAGGTATGCATTCTATAATTGATTGGTTTTTCGTTTTATTGCTTTATTCGTTGCATATTCAGTCGGCTACGAAATTATTATCGTCGACTCGTAAATCATAGCTACCTGTATAACTCGTGGTAATAGACGCTTTATACTTTATAGCCAAAATAAGGCTAATGAACTGTTAAGCATTCGTAGATACGTTTTTTATATCCCACATTGTTGGGCACAAAAAGAGATTTCTCCGGAAACTATTCATGTCACATTTGCATAACCTAATGTACAATGTGTTTTATACGTTTAAATTGCATTTGACACATTGGGCCGTGTAATGTTATCTTTATTATGCGACCGTTCCGCATCCACAGAAGGTCAGAGTGCTGTGTGAATCCCGCGAAGGTTCTGCCTCACTTGTTATCTTATAATTCAATTTACACGCGTACACAGCTTGTTGATTAGTTAATTTATCGGCGATAATTTAAGCTTTTATCTGTTAACAATCTTAATTTCTTTATTATATCTTCCTATTGGAATAATATTACGAATGAAAGTTTGTAATTGCTTGTTTGACGTAGATACACAGCTACGACTAATCGAATCTGCTGTAATGACCGTGTTGTAATGTTTTACAATAAAATATTGTATTTCCGGTCGACTCGTGACTTTAAACGTGTAAACAAAATATAAACAGTTACATGAAAGATTGAAATTTGAAAGCCACACTTTTGAATAAACTAAATGGTTGTAATTTTTCCACATAAATCGTAGTAGTGTTTTCATATAACAGTATTTTATTTACATACGAAATTATGTTACATACCTACTACCGGTACTAGTTAATACTTAAACAGATAACAACTTGGGAAATTTATAGTTTATATTATTATTGTAACACTAACTGCGCTTTACCGAGTAGAAAAACTAGCTGAAACACGCCCGCGCTGCTCCGCCGAACCGATCAGTATTAATAATAAGAAAATATAAGTTACTAGCTTTCCACCCGCGGCATCGCCCGCGCAGTTAAAGAAAAACCCGCATAGTTCCCGTTCCCGTGGGATTTCCGGGATAAAACCTAGTATCCTATGTCCTTTCTCGGGTATCAAAATATCTCTATACCAAATTTCATGCAAATTGGTTCAGTAGTTAAGGCATGATTGAGTAACAGACAGACAGACAGAGTTACTTTCGCATTTATAATATTAGTATGGATTAATTTTGATAATTATCAAATATAGGCTTATATGGTTTTTCTTGCATATGTGTGTGTGTGTGTATCTTCCGCACCTCAGCAACGCCTACTGTAAATGTAGAGAACGGAACGTTGCGGCGCGGCGCGGCGCGCTCAAATATTTCGTGTACCGCATTTTTAATGAAAATATAATAAAGAAATTAAGATTGTTAACAGACACAAAAAATGATAACTTCTTCGTACTTAGTACAATCATAGTTCGTTTTCATCGTATCGTATCGCATCAGTTCCTCGCCGAAGCCTGCGCAAGCATACTCGACTACTCGAGTTACTTTCAAACAGAATTCGATCACTATTAAAAACCAGAAATTGCACATACAATTAAACATTTCCGTTAACGTATAGAGATGTGAAACTAAGGCACCTGCGAGAGGCTGAGCATTAATAGAGAGGTGTGCCGCCACGCCCCTGCGTCGAATGCGCGTTTCGCAACGCGTCGTGTTGATTTTGTATGTGCACCTGGATTTAAGATATTGCTTTTTAATATATACGTGGCATGTTAGCTTATATAGCTGTTAAATATATAAACTGAATAACAATGCATTTTTAAAAGATGACAATGCGCATGTTGTGACATAATTTTACGAATAAGCCACTCAGATCAACTTCAGTCATTTAGATGCGTGTGAAGTTGATACATAATTTTCGGTTGCTTTTTGTCACTATACAATACTATACGTCGCGTCTGTCTGTTTTTTCATTTTCATTATGTTTTCATCAATGCTGAAGTTCTCATCTCTTCTGATCATTTATCAAGTTTTAGACAACGCGGGCGTGGACAATAAACAAGGAGGACAATAAGCAATAGGAATTCGTAAAGAACTCTCATTGGATGCATTTTTATAAAACTAACGTATATTAATTGAACATTTGCTTGTTTGTATTGCTATTATTTTGTAAAAAGATCATAATAAAAACTATACTTTACATAGGTATATAAACTAAATTGAGCCATCATAAAAATATATTCAACACATAAACTACCAATATCAATAAGATTTATTATACACAAGTATGTGTCTGCAACTCGGTGTGAAATCATTTGCCATTTTATTTCACCAAGTGTTAAATATTAAATAGTTGCCAACTGTTTTTGCTATCATTCTGGCTTTTATGGTATCCAATTTGACGTGTGGTATTTCATAGTTATTTATTAGTTTGATTTGAACTTTAAAACAGTAGGTACTAGATTATTATTATATACGTCATGTAAATAATAAATAAGTCTGTATGCTTATTACGTTTTTTCACATAGAACTCTATAGAAAAAAGTAAGGTAAAAAAATATTGAAATGATATCGCGGTTGTTTCGAAATAAGATAGAACTTATGAAAACATTCGACTTAATTCAATTACTTACATCTATTCCCATTTTTTATTCTACCACAATTAAATAAAAATATTTATTCCTTTCAAATATAAAAAAAAAAATGGATAGAGATAAATTATATATCTTAAATTATTTGTGTACATTTATGAAACCTTGTAGTGTAGACATATGAAAATGATTCGCTCCCGGCGATTTCAATAACAATATACAATTCCATTCTTCGGATCTTGGAAATTTATTGTATAGTGTAAAGCTACGATATTTTGTTTCGTATAGAGCCTTTTGCTCATATAGACACAAATCACAGTGTTCAAAGTAATAATGTAATATATAAACAAAACAAAATTGTTTTATTGAAATAACATCGGTTAGTACCTGGTAAGCAAGTAGCTTAAGGTTTAAATATTCCGTATATTTAGTACTAAATAAAGAGAAGCAGTAGGGAATTAGGCCCTTCACTCCATCCTACGAAAAGCTTTAGGTAGCAGACACAATGTTTGGTGTTAGTGTAAATTTTTTGTTTCTTTTTGGATACAATTCGTACTTTTGTAACTTCAATTCCCACTTTATTAGATGTTCGGTTTCTAAAAGCTGCTATATATCCCTAGGAGCAGCGATTTCTAACGAGAACATTGATTTATGGATATAATATAGCGTTTCGGATAATCCCCTTATACAATAATATAATATGTGGGTTGACTCTAAAACTGTTTCCATGTAAAGGTTTTAAAGCTTTTTATAAGCATTGTTAATTCACTAAGTGATTTGTTGTCCTGAAAGCGTTCTTACTATGTGACATAATGTAGTTGGCCGGCGCCGGCGCAGTATTTCTCACGAATTCGCGGCGCTTGCGCGTGGGCGGCCTATCATAAGCCGCCATCACACGTCTCACTGAACACACTTGACCAAATCTTAACATCTCCTAATTCGTCCTTATTACGTAGATCATAGAGGTAATATTCGCACGTTTATTCACTTTCCTCATGAGTTTAGATCGTACATATCTCTTTGTTGCCTAGTGCATCTAATTAGTCAAACTGTTTAGTGCTATACGCCGCGGGCCAGCAATAATAACGTACAATGTAAAATGAGGTGATTTGTAGGCTTGTATATAATTCGTATGAGTATTTTTAATAATAGTACATAGGTATGTTGCCATTTCTCTCTTCAAGTTTATAAAATGTATTTTAAAATATCCATATCGTGATTAAGTGGCGCCATCAATACGCCTGCGAGGCCGAATTATTGTCTTATCATATTTTGAACATATACAAAACGTATTGTAGTACTGAAGTCGTGGAGATTCATCTGTTAATATTCATATTTTCATATTTACAAAAGCTATTAAATCTCCTTTGTCTGATGCGTTTAAGTGGGTAATGCTTCATTGACAACAAGAAATATCAAACTCGTACGTACAATTTATCGGCCACGCTCGCGGTATCTCCAGTCTTGAAAACTTCGTATTATGTGTCATATTTCTCCACGAAATGTCTCGTATGCTTTTTATCTCCCACAAAGTTATTTCCGGTGTAACTTCTAGTTGTTATTGTATTCAATAATTTAAAAATACGTTCGGGGTTTTCACAGAAACTGAAATACTTATGTCTTGCGACATGCGATATGCACATTCGTAATATCCTTAATCCAAAATGGTCTGACATAAAAAGACACGGCGCCAACTTTCTTTGCGTCTGATTATTCATTGTATTTTTATTGACACCACCTGTATTGAAGCTCAGCTCGCAGTTAAGATATGAGCCTTAAATCCCTTCGACCGCCCCGTTATAAAAAGATATTCATTAGTGCTCTTAATGAAGGTGGCTGTCGGCCCTTGTTCTTTCCGCTCTGGAATTAAGGCTATATCAGCTACTGATTTGTCGCGATAAGGTGATTTATCTTCAATAAATTTATCGCTCAATCAACGTCGACGCTTGCGCCGGTTCGCGGCGCGGTTGATTGGATTTCTTCATAATTACATCTTTTGACACGTACGCGCCAAGTTTCGTACCTCGCGAGCCAGGCCATGAGATCGTGGGAGCACCGTGTAATCAGCTTTCTTGACCGTCTTGTTTTGCCTGCAGAATTATGCTTTATAGAAATTATGCAAATCAGCCCTGCATTAATGACTTCATCTGCTTAAATTCTTTTTTATAATATCATCCCGAAGATCTATATGTGTTGCAATAATTATATCTGCTTAAACTCTGGCGAAAGTTAAAAACGTGTTATTATTCTTTTGCCGTCACGTCTGACGTTGATTTTATTTTAATATGATGGAGAGAATGTTGCTGAAATGTGGGTGTTTTTAAGTTTCGCGTACGTCTTCAAGTTGTCAAGTGCGATGTTTGGTGGTTATTAACTGCGAATACGTCAGTGAAAATACTCCGTATTCATCGTTTATCATAAATATAATCAGGCTCCTCGCTGAATTTTTTGTTGTCTGATTAAGTTTGACATTGTTTCACTCCGTTCTTGTCGTGGGCTACTCGAAAGATATAAAACAAGAAAGTATTGTAATTGTTGAATCGTATATTATGTAAATGTCAAAATGATGAATCAAACATTGAAAGTTGAAATAAATTTCGTCTTATCCCTTCATGTTGAAGTGTCCAAATAAGCTTAATTGTCATAAATGCTTTCTTACCGAGATTTAAGCACGCACGTCACGAATGTTTAAATAAGACAATTAAATTAAAATTTCGTAACGCACGCCAAGTAATGTCATGTTAAGGGACCAGAAGTATCGAATTAACTTGAATTATTTTTACGACTTGATTCTGAATATTTTTTGCGAAGTTTAGTCAGGTTTACGATGTGAAATACGAGTAAGTATGATTCATTTTCGGTGGCATTTTGTCTTTATCGTTAATGGTTATTTTGTATTTCACTTACTTAATTTTTTTAATCATCATTCGTCATATAAGTCGCCGTTGTTGTTTAGGTGCGGGCTTCGGCCCGTTTAAAAGGGGTATCATCATTACACCACCCAACTCGTTTCGGATCCGAAATTCGGCGGTGGTCGCAATTAGGCGCGATAAATGCCTCTGATATTCGATCCACCGGCGTTTGTTCGATTAATCGGGTGAATCGAATAAGGAATCCGATTTAACGGGTCATTCCTTTTGCTTGTTTATGTGGCGAGTTCGATGGAGAGCTTATGTTTATCGAGGTGTTTCTTATGACTTATGAGCATTTAAACACCTGAAAGTAATATTCTAGATACGTTATAGGTGTTAGCTGATAAGTAAAATAAAAAAAAAATTGTTATTTGAAAACTTGACCGTGTATGGGTACCTTTAAATGTTATTAAATGTACTTATTATAATAAGATTTGGAACATAACTCTATCTGTTGTTCTACTACCTACTTCAAAAACTGCAAGTCCTAATTCAACACGAGGAATTGAATACAAAGTTTAAGATGAAGTAAAGAATATTAATTTCTTGCGGCTTGGCGCCCGTATAGCAGTAATTGATCCTGGATCAGTAAAATATGATTCGTAAGCTTAAGTGTCAAAGCCCGCATACATGAAAGCTGGCCACATATCAATTATTTTTGACACCAACTATTAAGTCGTTACACAATAACAATGTGTTACGTTTTATGTCTTGCTTACAATGATTTTCTAAATTGGGATCATTTTGGGCACTGGTAAAGAATTGGTTAGAATCTAATGGTTAGTTCTGTCTATATTGGGCACGTAGGGGAATTGAAGAATAACGGCGATGTAACATACTAATTGAACAAAATTAAAATGGTTTAGGTAGTGTTAATATGTGCGTCTAGACGTTAAAAGATATATTATTCAATATCAATATACTTTTGTTTATTTTTACATTGCTTCATGTATGTCACACTCATATTGTACTAACATAAATTACCACCCAAAATGCAGTACGCCTTATTATCATCAGCTTGTACGATCATCTGCTACACATTCACGAGGTTGTTAACTAAAGGTTAAATTCCTTGGAGACATCGCTCCACCTTTTCTTAATCTACCGTGCCAGTTGCATCGGTGTCGAGAGTAAACGAATGGGTAACGATCAACGAAACAATGACAAGAGTTCGTCCATTACAAGGCGACAAAAGGCTAATATCAATAGAAAACAATAGGAACAATAGTTGCCCTCTGTCAATTATGCCATCATTACCATTGGAATAAACGACATAACGGATCGGTTGATTGTGGAGAATGTACAAAGGGAAGTAGGGGATTAAAAATAGACAGTGATATAAATTAGATCACATATGTATGTTGTGGTGATACATTTGCAAAAAAGGGGGGAAAAAGGGTCAATTATTGTACATCATACATTCTAACTTCTTGCGTGCGTATCACAAGGCTTTCTTTGGCATGAATTGACCAGGAAAAGTCTATGATTTTCTTTTGTGCAATTTTAATTAATTTGCCAAATGATATAGGCGTAACTGGTATAAACAGATTAAAGAATTACTACAGTCTAGAATCAATATGGTTTGTCTAGTACCTAGCTGTTTGTCTAGAGTCATACTATTAGAGAGTAATTTAATAAAATCCATTTGAAACTATAGCGAACGGTATAGAGTTATAAAAGTTGCCGTTGTGAACAATGATGTTGCATTTCGCTAGCTGAACATAAATCATCGGCAGACATTGGCGCCGCTCTAGGTGTTTGTCGCTCGCCTTGAATCTTTTAGGGAAAGACAACAAAATGCTTCTCGTTTATTGATTTTTTACGAAATGTTTGTTTCTATTAATTTTCACTTAGTGTGGCAATTGCGTTTGCATAATTTTTCAATTTATTCACAGAAGATACGATCTATCTGTACATTTAAGTCGTTAACTGTTTAGTTGAGGTAAGTCGAAGTTTAGTTCAATACTTCTGTCGTTATTTTATATATTCAACATGTTCAGGGAAAAGCACGATTTGATCAATAACCGCTTAAGACGGAGAATAAAATGTATCAAACCAGTGAATGTTTTGATCATAAATTCCAACCTCTCAATCTGAATGTCTCCAGAACACACTTTCATTGAAATTCAATACAACAGTCTAACATTGACTCACCTAAATGTATCAATTTTGTACAATGTTTACCGATACCCCACGAATTAAGTTATATCGTTTGTATTGAGTTGCTACAATTGTATGCCACAATCCGTATTCTGTTACAAGTAGTGTTTATTTTCATAGCACTGTTACTGTGATATTACATATGTGTAAAAAGTAAATAAGTTTTAAATCAAAATTTCAACAAGCTATAATAATCAATATATCACCGTTAACATCTCCACAGGTGGGACTCCTCCCTCACTCGTCTTTGCAATTGTATAATTGGCGATGTCGTAAAAATGATAAACTTACCTTTATTGCTCATACTGACGTGTTTAAATAATGTCTTGTCGCATTATATCGGCAGATAATCGTAAAATTTATTTTTAAGAGCATATAAATGTGTTGTCAGGCCTCATTTAAAACAGTCATGCTACATGGAAATTTAAATTGGTTCAAGTAATTTAGACGAAATCAGTATTTTAAGGGTGTCAAATAAAATTCTTATGTAAAGCTCAAGTAATCGTTACAAATATTATAAACTTTAAAGAAAAACGTTCCTATGTTTCTCTCATTTCGGAAGAATATATAATCCAGTTAAGTAAGATACAGTATTAGAAACGTAGATATTTATTAATATATAAAAAATAATATGTATTATGTTCATTATATTATACACAAAATAAGTAGATAAAGCAAAGTAGCGCTATTGCGTTTCAAGTGTTCCCTTTTGACGGTCATCATGAAGATAATTAATGCGTATTATAGATAAATCTGATATTCTGAGTTCTAAATTAAATATAAATAATAAAATAATTAACAATACCTTTCCGAAGCACATAATTTGTAAAAGCTCACTCGATGAAGAGTAAAATATAGGTGTGGGTTTTTAAACCCCTGACGCAGCGGTTAATCTCTTAAATTGTAGGTTAAAGGTTATAAAGCTTGCTTTAATTCAAGTTAAATACTTGTTTGTTTGATATTGATTGTAGTAATAATTGTAAGTACCAGATAAGTACTTATAATAACGAACTGATATTATTCTGTTCTGATTTGTTGAATTACAATGTTCATTAATGGTAATGGAGTCGATTTATTATTTCGTATTGGTTCAGTTTTATTGCTTTGCTATTTAATTATCGATATGTTATTACATTTCGATTATGATAGATTACGATTTATGGTTTTATTCTTTTGATTTTGTTATTGCTCGTTATTTTTGTGGCATACATTTTTTTATTCAAATTAATATCTACGTGCTGTATCGTCGATACAGCCAATATAATGCATGTTAGCATCACGACATTACCTATGAAAAAATTAAGTAATGCTTAAATTAATTAATGATAATGATAAATGATAAATGATAATTTATTTGTAAAAACTTGAATTATTGACGACAATAAAGAATACTCGTAGTCATACTTTAACATATAATATAGATTTCACGTGTCACAATTTTATTAATCATCATAATTATTAATTAAAGAAATATTGTATTATTTAATGTTAGCCGTCGTCTGTTGAACCAAGCGAAGTGGATATGTATTTAATATCATTACTTTTCAATTTATAAAGACCACCAGCGAATGTTAATTGAAAATTACTTATTTTATACGCCTCCCTGTTCATTCCTGTCTATAGTGAGTGAAGTATCACAATATTTTTGCCACAATCTTCGCCATCGTGTCAACACGGTCGATAAATTATTTATTCTCTAACCACCTATTATTAAGGTGGCTGACATTTCATTTTTGGAGCATTTCGGGCAAATTGAAAATTTCAACCAGAAATATTTTGCCTGCGGTGCGAACGAAATGGGTTTCGTTATTTATGTGATGCGTTTTAGGGAGATTATAGTTTTTAAATAATAACGCGCGTGTTCAAATAAAAACTGCATTTCTCGGAATATGTCGATTGATTTTCGACTTGGTATCGCGTAAAACGTTACGGGGAGTTTATTAATTGAGTTTAACGTAAAAAAATTAGATATCCCGTCCAAAACTCGATTCGGTCTCATCAGGTGGGCTAGTCTGGGGTCATCGACACCGGTGAGGTAGGGCTAGTCGATGATTGATCAGTGCTCTTATCAGGGGACTGTCGCCTACGTGCGGCATTCTTCAAAGCGTCATTGTCTGTAGCCATAGGGACATGTGCTAATGCACCAGAATCTCTGAACAGTAATTACTATTACGTTGAATGTTTGGTACTCTGAGTTTTGGTGACGATCTGTAATAGCTAACAGAGGTCAATAATGAGATATTATTAGGGCGCTTTCCTTATGCTCATTTTTATATTCCTATGCCAATACTATTGTGTACATACTTATAATTTGATACATAATATAATATTTTGTATTACATATTTATCTTGTTGATTAACAATAATATGATTGTTTCAATTTTCATTTTATTATTAACTTATTTTTTTTATTTGTTACAGAGATGGCAATCGAAAAATAATGAAATGTAAGTATAAATATAATTCAGTGAATCCATAATTACCACTCCTATTGATATACAGGTTGTTCCAGAAAAGTCGGTCAAGCCGTGGCCCAGAGGTAAAGTACCCTTTAGGATACCGGAATCATATCTATGCTATGCGTATGCGCATATACTTTCGTAATGCCCAAGGGGTGATCTACCTCTGCGCCACCGGTTGACAGTTTTGCCTGGGACATCCTGTATATGACTGTTTATCAAGTGAATATTTTTCAGATGGGATATCAAGACGCTTTTAGAGAAAATACCAAAATTAGGTGCTGTAATAGATTTAACAAACACACAACGGTATTACGACCCGCAGGTAAATTTCCCTCTATACCTAGCAACTAGCAACCCAATGTTGTGAAAATATGCAAATGTTTAAGTACATATTGTCTGGTAGCAAGATCGGACGATAAATATGTACAGTTTTTGTATTGTTTATTGTCTTTTGTCAATTCTTAGAGAGTCATAGTTTTAATATTTGATTTATTTTCTATTAGCTCGGGCCCGGCGAGCGCAATTGTTTGTAAACGGCGGTGAATAATTACACACATTCACGTACCGCCATTCAAATTCTATAATACGCATTCCTATGGACTTGTTAGTGATAATGAAAAGTATTAACAGAAACTCCTAGCACGTGTAAGACAAAATTCTCAGGTCGGAATTACGACTGTTAGTTGTAAGGATGCCTATAAGACGCGCGTCGGGTACTAGAATACGTGGAAGCAATAAAATTATGTTTGGTTTTACGATCGAAGACACATTTTCCACTACGATGCTTTGTTCGGGCTTGTCCGATTGACATGTATTTATTTGGAACTCAATCCGGGTTTTATCATATTTCTTACAATATTATCATCGTTCCAGAATAGGCCTGTAATTATGCAACTAAAATTGTATTGTGCTTATTATATTTTTATAGCCGCTTTTTATTACATTTTTATACTATAGCTGAAGTTTTGACATTATTTTACATTTTCTTATTAAATTAATCAACATTTGTTATGATGAACTTGCAATCAAATTATATTATGGTATAATAATAATCAAGATTAAGTCTTAAGACGTGTGCGCGTGCTCAAGTTCATGCTACGCTGACAATGTGTCGGATTGCGCTACGCTTGACACGTCGATCCCTGTGTCGATTGCAGCTGTCAACTTAGTTTAATAGAGCAACTGTCAAATTAACTAAAAAAGCGTATATCGTAATAATTGTTCTCATTCTGTAGTCATTAAGATATTCCTTTTGTATGGATAAATAATAATTCATAACTCATACGCATTACACGAGTATTGTCCACTTAAATTTACCTAGAAATCAAGATTGCTCGTTTTGTTACAGGAATTGCAGTCGGCGGGTGTTCTGCACAAGAAAATTTTAATGGAGGGTCGCGTTATACCGCCCGAGCACAAAGTGACCGAGTACGTACATTCTGACAGCTTGAAGTATTAACCACTTTCTCATATTCATTTTTCCATTGTACCTTTTTTGATGTACTTTTAATGTATGTGACGCTTCGGTGCTAAATTTGCATACGTAAATAAGGCAATAGAAAATGTTATTCCTTGGACGAAGCGAACTCGATTGATATCGATGTCGATACGACATGCGCCTCAGGGAAGACGCAACATTACGATAAAGTGCCGCGTAAATCAGAAACCGCGCAGCTATCCATCAAAGCAGTAACTCGACATATTTTTGCATTCGCGGCGAGTTTTAATTTGAAGCGTCGAATTGGCGCCATTCGTAGGTCGAATATGGGTAATGTTATAAATCTTCGGGGGTGCGTGGGCGACGGCGCGCCCGAGGCCGGCGCGGTGCTAGCGCCGCGGCACCGACCCGTACCACCTCGGATTCAATTGAAGCCGGTCTAAACTAGCGTTGTGTTTATAAGACATCCACCGCCCACGCGCCACCATGCGAGCATGCCATTCGGAATTTGAATGGTAATTGTCACCGCTCAAGTGTGTCATCTTTACAGATGTCGTCGCCACAACGAGAACCATATTTCATACGATGTGACGATTTTGCTGTGTATCGACACATTAATAATATCAATTTTGTAATGTACAGATACGGCGATAGGGCACACAAAAGAGATATCAATTCCGTAACTAAAAGCCTTAACATAAGATTATCTCGGTCATTTGTCTAGTCTTTTGTTAGAGGCTGCGCTACGTCGTCGGCTGACTCGCCATAAATAACCATCGGCATTTCTCAGATAGTTTATTCCTGTTATCGCGCCCGAGAACCTTGCATCTGTTTGTCAGTTAAGGATAGACAAATGCGCCCCCCGTATAGCTACTATATATCGAGTGTTTGATGACAGTTTTGATTTTTTATTGACAGAGTACATTAATATTGTAAAAAATATTAAAGTTTACGTTTTAGATGAACAAGCGAGATGATTCGGAAATTCTTCAGGGATTATTATTTGCTCGTAAGATAGTGATAGTTAATTTCCAATCGAACCAAATAACTGTATACCTACTGCTATGTATTCGGATCCTACTTCTATTCCTCTGGGACAATTAGCGATGATATCTCCAGCCCATTATTCTCTCATGATAGTTGCTCTACATCGAGTAGCTCGTTATGTGATGATTGAACTAGATCGTCGAAACACGGATAAAGGCATCACGGGACCCTCGTGACCTCTCGCAATGCACTGCGCAGCCGATCAGCCGCGCGCGTAATGATGCTCGCGTGCCTCCCTCGCTCGTTCATTTATCACGGCCATATTTTTACTTGTTTTCCATGTCGACTGTCCACAATCGTGTCGTCATTACAAACCTGCCCGTGTACACACGATCACCCCGACAATAAATTGTGACCACCGTTGAAGTAAGGATTGTCAGATTAATAGATTTTTATGGCCCCAGATACGAAGGATTACGCCGTGACTCCGCGCCCTGTTATTTACATGTCACTAATGAATACTTATTACGTCGTATTTTTATGCGCTTTCAATACTGTCGTGTGATGGAATCGTAGGTATAAAAACTTTTGTAACACTTAAAATCGATCCGTTCAATGTTTAAATATTGGATTTTATTCCAAGTGCACACGCTAAATCCGTATTTAAGCTTGTTTCATCGATTTTCTTTGTGTTTGTGATTCTATTAGCGCTCGATCGAGAGTTTGGGTGCGAGACAATTTGACATCGTGTTAGGTCATTTTGTATTTTTAGCTGGTTCTCTCAGGTTCTTGTCGGGAAAACCATTATATTGTTTTGTTTGACTTTGAACCGAACGCCCTAATTGCTACTAGAAACTGTTAATGACGCCATATATTTAAACATTGTAATTTATTTGCTTGAAATTATCTGATAATACATACTTGATTACTTATCATTTGGCGCCAAAACTATATAAGAATAAATTATTAAATAAATAATTTTTAAATGAGATTAATGTAATTAAAAAAATATATTGGCCTAGGCTATCATTAATCATAAAACATAAACATCTGTCTTCTATTAGACTATCAAATTCGATAAAAAAAATAAACTAACATTCATACCAGGAAATGTTTTTGAAAAATCTTCGACAAATAAATGTTTAAGTTCGTGGAAACTTCTGAAATTTATTGTATAGTTAATTTTCACTACGACTTTCTAGCTATTAAGGGTTATTGTTATGGAAAAACTTGTAAGCTTTAGACTTAACTGAAAGTCACAAAGCTGACTGTTAAACGTTATGCGAATCTTACGAATCATGTAAAATATTCAACATAGTAGTGAATAAAATATAAGTATGTCGTTACTTTTGAAATACAATACAGTTCTGTAGCTATTACAACTAAATACTACATTAATTTTCGGGATAGTGCGTTGGAGTGAAAGTGTAACATTTACAAACTTTTATTATAATTGCGAAGCGATTTATAAATTATGAATTCTATCGATAATATTATAAATACTCTACGATATAGCTCAGTATTTAGTTCTAATATTTCTTGCATTTTAAATTGTTACTACATATTTTCAGCATTCTTCGTTCAACGGCAATACAAAATATATTGAATCAATAATTAATTCGTAACAAACATATCTAAAATATGAAAATGTAGAGAAAATTTTGTAGCATATTATATCTTACAAATAATATTAACGCAGTCCTTCACACAAACACAAAGTTCACAAACAGGACAATTAATTTTAACCAGCCATGAAACAATTTCCACAATGACGACTCTCGTCAGTTACATTGAATAACGCCGTAACGACAGAAGAAACAAATTGTCGGCTTTCTATAATGTCTGTCATAATGTTATTTCTAACGTGCCCATTACCAGTGGTTATAGCGTTTCATTCGGAGTAATAACCGATCTAAATATCGACAATATTATAGTTTCTATTACATTGCTGCTATAGTGCTGTATAATCATCGGAGGCCACACAAGTCTGTGTAATTGAGACATTGGACAAATAAGTATTATTATGCTCTAAGCTCCCTTTATTGTACGTTTTACATGTCCGGTTGTGTACTCGTGAAATGAGTATAACCGTTCGAAGTTAATTAAATTTACTTATGCAATCTGAAATTCAATGGATTTGGGCCGATTTAATTAGATGTTTCATGTAATTGTCTGGCATAAATTGTTTTCGGTACAGATATTAAAATGTTAATGGTAAGTTTACAAAGATTTTTTTCGATGGGTTGGTTCAATCGTGTATTTTGACGTGTTGAAGCCTTTCAATATTTACTCTACATTTCCTATCGGAGTAATTTATTGCACAAAATTCCTACGAACCCTATTTTACACACTGAATCGTTAACACGATCTTGAAATAACATTTAGAGTCAATAATGCAAAAGTTTATAATGTGCTTTTAACTTTGCAAACGGGTTTAAATCAAATAAGAGGTGTCGATTACCCATCATAAATTTATTAATTAGAAGAACAGTTCACACTTATTCATGCCACTGAGTCAAACAATGCCGGGGTAAATATCAAAACACCATGACTTATGTGTCATTGGCGCCATTTTCGATTGATGCCAGCAATTAATTAGCACGTCCTACGATTAGAAACTGATGAGACTCATGGTTGCGGTTTGTTACTTAAAGTCTTTATGGTTTGCGATATTGTATAATAGTGTTTTATTTATCCATCAGCTGTTTATGCGGCAGTTTTCTTTGTGAACAGTCAAATCTTTGTGGTGGAGATGGTAAAAAGAAGTACATGAGAAACGTAAGTCATCTGCTTGACAACATTATATGATAGGACTTCTTTTTTGCATATTTTATCCTGAAATTAAACTTTTTTTTAGTGGAATTAAATGTTATTGGAAATCAAAATCCATTTTCCATTTTCCATCCATTCTGGAATTGAATTGTCTTTCATATTATTGACCTAGGGATAGTTCGTATATGAGTTCGATTTGAATATTTTATTAAACAAAATATTGCAAGATACCTCATAATGCAGTTATTCGAAAAATTATTATTAACGAAGTTACATCACGGCATTTAATAGGTCAAGCATATGATGCAAACCGCTGCATAATTGGAATTCAGAAATAGTTTGTGGTTTTATTACGACCAGTATTATAAATAATGTAATATTACTTCATTTGAAGCGGCATATTTTATGTTTCCTATTATGGCTGTACCAAGACAACGGTGACTCGGAAATGAGCAGTTCTTAGAAATCTGTTTGATCGCAATTGTTGAAGACTTTATGATTCACTGCATATCGGGATTTGTTTAGAGGACATCAGCTCTGCGCGTAATAAATTACGTTGAAATAATGGTTACTAAAGTTTGTATCTGATTTGCAAAAAATACATAGCGAATTGTCATAGTCAAAATTAATGTGGGTACATGTCAGCTACACAATTCATATACTTAAATATTTTTGTACTCGTAGATATACAATCAGATGTACAACGAAGAGGACGCACGAAAATAACTATGATTTCTGTATGCATAATAGTGACATCAATAGAAGTCCTACAGGTTTTATAAGTTTTGGTAAAATCTAATAAATTCCCCCGTATAAAATTAACCGAAACTCAAGTTACAAAATTCTTTTACGGGATCAGATACAGAACTTTATTTTCCTGTTGTTTGCGTTACATCGTATTTTCTTTACGTCATATGAATTTAGGATAAAAATGTTGTTTGGTAAGTTCATCATCTTGAATAGTGATTTCGCGGAGTTTCCTTAGATGTATTTGAGTGACGAGTAGCGTAGCGAATAGCAAAAGTATACGGAAAATTGAACGAGTTTTTATCTGGTTTTTGTATAATACGAGAACTGCTTACTATATATTATGTTGTTATCATGTTGTTTATTGTTATATATGAGCGGTATGTATGCAAATTCCTTTTGTTTTCGCTCTTACAACAATCTCATGTCCCATTCGGAATTCTGCGTATCCGTAGGAAATGTCATAGTTACTAGTTTTTGTTGGAATATCTGGTTAGAACTGCTGAGGTACAGGTTTAGTTTTCTTAAATACGTATGCATGATTTGTTTAATATTAACTGAAATGATTAAATTTTATGAATTATTGGTATACCTATTTGAGTTATTAAGAAAGAGAAATATGTGAAAGAAAATGTTTAAATATTTTCAAGCTAAGAATAAACATTAAAAAAAAAAAAACACATACAGATAATTTCATTAAAACATACTTTTACTTGAAGCCTATACAAATGAATGTGACGGTTACCTCAAGCTGTATAGATATGCCTTCATCCCATGTAAATCACAGCCGCTATGACAGTTTGCACCCTGAAGGCTCACAGAGGCGCCTACCAATGACGGCCATAACTCGCACACTTCATTTGCAATATAGCTCTGGTTAATGGCTTTCGATTGGTTCGTTAAGAATTTTTTATCAAACTCAATGAAAATATAGTTTCTGGTTTTCTTAATGAGAGCTTATGAATGGATGGATTAAACGGACTTGAAATTGAAGAAACGGAACTGTACCTATCGCACTATTTAAGAAGGAAGTAGATGGTAGTAAAGCTTCATCAAACAATTAGTATCTTATAATTTTCAATAATACTGATAGATGATTTATCTAACCGCGTCGGTTCTAATAAGCAGATCAAAGGATAAACGGACTAATATCCATCGGCAGTTAGCCACTGGCCGCCCTATACTTCGCACGCCATAAACATCGCTCCGAGAGCGTAAATTACATACCATCTATACAGAACATTAAAACGCCAATGCGTTTATGTCGAATCGTAAAAACACTTTTGATGGGCCCATGATCCTTCGCATGCGATAATATCTTCATTTTACATGTGCTTTCACAATTTTAATGACTTATTCGATTGTGGACTGTTTTGGTTAGGATTGTTTGAAGTATCAGCAGGATTTCTCTCCGAACAATTTCCACGTTTTAACCTTTGACTCATGAGACAATTTCAATGCGACCCATAGTGTGTGCTGGCTCGCATGGGAACCACCTGCATCCTTATCTGACGTTGTATCGAAGTGTCGCCCATTATCTCGCTTTCGACCACTTTCTTAGTGTGTTGTGTACCGACACGTTGTTTGTACTATGATGGATGCTTTGTTGTCCAATTTCCCAAGTTTTGGGTCCTATTTGCTTGTTCCATTTCGTACAAATTCGAAAATACATGCGCTCTTAATAAACTTTTAATTAATTAGTTAAATTCAACGATCATCAATAAAGTTCTATCATCGCAACATTTTGCTCGCTTTACTACAGTTGTAACATTGTTTATTATAGTCATTTACGTTTAACCACGTCATCATAGTTTAATAATGGCCATGTTAATTTTGAATTTTATTACAATACGTGTTTTATTAACTATCGTACTCGTTTCGTATGGAATTTTACTGAGCTCCGTTCATAAAATGTATTGTAACTTAAATCGCGTGTTAAAAATGGTATGTGTTACACCTGTACGAGAATCGATGAGAAGTTATAGGTTACGGATTAGTTACGAGTACTGATAAGCATCAAACGGAGGCATCAATAAGTCTTTGCGCAAGGATACACGTTTCGCGGAGCCGCGGCAGCTTCGTCTCTTAAACCAATAACAGTGACAATAATTGCAGCGATGGCTAGCACATAAATTGACCGAGAACACCACACACCGGCGCGAGCGGCGGTGCCGCATGAAAAATATCCGGATTATAACTCGGGAGCGATCTTCGGCACAGATAACGCCGCTAGATATAAATTATCTTACACACGTAAGACGCAACTGATATTAAATAAGAAAGCATGTAATTCACGTTGCTCCGATCTGCCCAACCGAGCAATAAAATACACAATTCTGACAGTTTTTTAAATAATGACGTCCGTGTTGACCAGGAAGCGCTTAGAAAGTTTAATACATACAAACTTTGATATTAAATTCGTCCAATCTTCGAGTCGATCTAGCGAGTGGAACTAAATCATTCCTGTGAATTCCATATTTCATAAGTTTTTCTACTATAATATCGAAGGCTAACTCGTTAAAAACTTGGAGCATGTCGTTCCCGACTCCTGATTTTTAATGTTAAATTTCGTGACAAAATGTAATTCCTTGGGTCGTAAAATCGAATAGATCGATTAACGGCACCGATGGAATTAATGTGTACTATGGAACTTAATTAGAATTGAACCCATGTCGAACCCTTGTAATTATAGTTGTATAATAAGGATTATTTAAATACATTTATTGTAATGAAATTTCGAAAATAACGAAAGCTCGAGGCGTCTCGAGTCTGTTGCTGGGTACTCCGCCGACGTTATTAGTTTCTATTACGAGTAAAAGAAATACAAGACAAATTGTAGAAATAAATTCAATTGAATATTTAATCAGACAACTCATAAAATGTTCTTAATGTAACAGGTACTCAAGCTTATTTTCGCAGCATATTTTATTTATTCGATTTTAAACAAAAAACAAATATGTACGTCAATATTTACGAAGGTGATTTATCCGAATCCTTGTAAAATATTCTGTGAATTAATTGAAACGTGACTTTATGCATAATTAAAATGTTTACTCTCTGGCGCCACACGTCGCGGATAGTTTCATTTTGTAAATCTTATTGGAGTAAAGAATATATTCTTTGGAATTGTTTGTTGATGATGTTTTGTTTGACCACTTATAGCCATTCTCAGTCAGGTATTCACGGAATTTTGTATTTTATAATATTTTCCTTCTTCATAAAAATCGTTTCTAATTAACGTTTTTTGTTTGCGAGCGGATTTATTCAGTTTATAACCCGCTAAAAGCTTCATCATTGTGTATTTTAGCGTTGTTTGAACAATTTGCAATCTGAATCAGCTAAATGACTAGGTGTGATAACTTTACATCCTTTAGACGAATATACATAAATTTAACATGACAATTCGCAATCAGCACGGTGTTTATGCAAGGCTTTCAAATTGTTAACATTCAAACGGGTTTCGTTAAACCACCCTTCCAGAATATTCTATAAAAGTTCGCGTCATCGGCGCCCCCTTTCTTAAATGTGAAAAGACATTTATAATGTTGAAAACAAATATATTTCATCAAAGAATCTGAAATGCAACCGGCAGAAATGCCTTGTAATTTAGGGTCGCCCACAGATCATGCGGTTTTAGGTGTAAAAAATCGATTAAAACATGGCGACACGCTGCGATCGATATATGATAATATTTCATTGTGCGACTGCTGTCTAACATTCTTGTAAAATTTAATTAAACCTCACGATCCGGAATAACTTTGTTACATATCGTTTTACACCGTAACTTAGTTTTATTGGCGTTTAACTATATTGGTATGTATGTTGGAATTATGTGTCGGAATGCCATAAAATTAAACAGCAAACTTCTTTTGTTGATCATACCCGACTAATAATAGAGGCTTCGTGTTTTACGATTCTCTAGATGTATGTATTTTTGCATTCCTTCAAGTTTAAGTGTGACATTGTGCGAAGAAACAATGTAAACGTATAAAAAACCACATTCACGTGTATTAATTTGTCGTTCCTTTCAGATTCATGGACGCTGTTGATGTGTTTCTGGAAAAAGACGAAGGTAAGTTTTATTTGTACTTTATGTTAATATTTTTTTCGTCTATATTGCATTAGTTCGTTAACTTACTGAGAGGTATTGTTTTGCTTTGGGCTGTGAAGCGATAGGAAAATGTGGGTAAAAGCATTTTTATAATTATTAAATAAAATTAATGTAATTAATTAATTAAATTAATTAATGTCTTGCATGTAAACATGAATTTAATTTAAATTAAAATATGTCAATAGTGAAAAAATAACTTTACAACATCATTTTACCAATTTGAATTTGTAAAAGCTTGCCTATATTAAGCTGCATGCAATTTCGATAGCAAACTACGTAGGCTCAGCAAAGTATAATGCAGGTACATCGGTGTACGTGGGTTGTTCGTCACGCTAAGGTGTTAATGCATGCCCATTGCCTAATTGTATTGCTTTACAAGACCACCATAAAGAGTGCTATTGCGCGGCCTCTCTATTGTCACTAATCGCTATTCTATTGGCACCTTTCTTAACGCATTTTATAATGTAAATCTGTTTACTGTTGAATCTAAAACACGAACCCGCAATAATATTTTATTGTGTTTATATTGCGTAAAGAAGTCCCGTTTGTGAAACAAACTTTGTTTGCTCAGTGGTCTTTGATGTTAAATTGGTAAAATTAGTCAATCAGATTTAATTACTATGTGTTTTTTTGTTCTGAATATCCCAAACGCATTCCTATACATATAATGAGGAGTAACAATCTCTATATTATAATCTCGAATCCTGAAAGTTTTTAAGATCTTGCTTTCGTGAATTATTGAAATAAATAAAACGTATCTTTCTATCTAATTTTATCTTTTTAATTAGCAATTACTCTTTCGTAACACCTTCCAAAGTAAATTAGAGCTTATCGAAAAGTTGGAAATAACATACGGCATCAATTTAAAATCGCTCTGATTTAATTGACGAACGTGTAACGTGTTTAATTAACAATGAGCCACAGCTTTTATTTTTTACGCCTGTATCGGCGAGCGACGATAGGCCCATTAGGGGCCAGTCCGATTGGTTTGTCAATACGTCATAGCAATCAAAACTAGTAGTTTCGGTCCGCACGTCCGAGTTTATCGGCAGCTACACATTTAATTACAGTGACACAAATCGTAGTTATCGTCGAACTTCTCACGGTGCCGAACTCAATATTCGGAATGTTCATTAGATTATAATTACGTATGGTCACTCGTGTTTGTCTCGACCGAAACTAGCTTTTATTAGATTACGTGGGTAGTTTCAATTAATTGTGAGCATATGCCGTCGGCGTCTCAGTCGGTAATGACCGGTTATCGGTGTCGCTAAGTAGATTGAGTCAGATGTGTATAATACGAAGGTTTTAAATGGTTAGCGCGAGCCTAATAGAGGGCGAGTTAATCTATTTAATTAATAAGATACAATTGTTGTTGTTCGGCCTAATTAAAATTACTGTCGGCTATATTACTTTTACCGGGCGGTCTGCGTTGAGCTCGTTTATCTTGTGATGAAGAAAATAACGGGTTGGGATTCTTTATTAAAAAGATCAAGCCGTGTAACATTTATACATAAACAGCCTTACTTATAAAAACTGACTGATCTGTTGCTTAAACACCTCTCAGTTAAACAACTCTCAACTCCTTAAACAATGATTAAAATAATCTTACTTATAAACCTCTCTCAGCAGTCTCTCAACTAAGTAACGTCAATATATTTTTTTCTAGTAACATTATCGAAATTAAACCCGCTATTCACTAAAAACTTGACTAAAAATGTACTTTTTGACAAATATGAATGGTAGACTTTATTTTGTATGACATTTAACTGCGAATAAACTTTCAAAATATAATTATGTCATTTCTTTGTTATTTAATTTATTATTTAGCAATTGTTGTACAGCTGTGATTTATGTAAAATTATGTTTAATGTTTATCATATTTGTACAGTGAAAAATCAAATAACTGAAAATGAGCATCAATTATTATTAATCCTCCTTGCAAAAAAGCAGGGAAGAACTTATGAAGCAACAACAAGAGTTGCATGAAATTACAATCCAACAGGAAAGGGAGACTCATGAAAAAAGGCTCTAAATACTTACTTTGGAAGAGGAATATTATAAGAAAACAATAATAAATTTACAAATATATGAAAATATTTATTTAATTATAAAAATAAGTTTCAATATGGCTGTGTTGATGTTTTCCCTTGTTTTTCGCATTCATCTTATTATTCTTCTACATTATTAGGGACAGTTGGATTTGTTAATTGATTTTCAATGCCTGTAGGATCTAGAAAGAAACAAAAAAAAAGAATTAAAATATGGATAGGTAGCATTTATGTATTGGCATTATTAAATATACTTTGTTTGCATATGAAAGTATTTTGCGTAAATACCTACCTTGATTTAAAATAGACTCATTAATTATTATTAGTATTGTTAAATTGTGCAAAACTGCACCAGCAATAATCGTGATCTTGATCACGTGGAGGAATCCTCACAACGTTTCATTGAGAATGCGGAATCTTTGCTTCCACACCCCGAAGCAACGCTCGACAGTTATAGTAATTATTCCTCGTTCGCATGTGACTCAGATCGTACAATATGCTTCCCAAAACTACGACCGGAATTCTTCTTCTTTCAGGTCCAGAGAATTCACGCTCTGAATATAAATTTTTTTTTTGACGCCTACGAATTCTAAAATCACGAAGCACCTGCACATCATTCGTAAAATCTTTACTCAAAGTATCAATATCCATTTTACCAGAGTTATTTTACTGCGAAGTGAATAAAAACACCACAAAAACACAAATAATATACTCTTGGCAACTACAAAACGTCAAATGTTTGACAATATATCCGCCATGATGTCTCTCAAATAGATTTAAAACAGGGTCGGACGTTTCTTAAATTTTGACATTATTTAACTGTTACTTAAACACCTCTCAACACTGAATTGGGTTTATAAGTGAAAAAAACATTGATCAACAGCTAAGAGGGGCTCTTAAATTTGAGAGACGTTTATAAGTAAAGCTGTTAATGTCCTTCTATAGTTGGACCGAGCGCGCAAATATTCATATTTCAAGCGCTATCGTGCTGAGAATCAACCGCGTGTCTGAATAAAGCGATATCGCACGCGTTAGGAATGTTTCACTTGCTACCGTTTGATGCCGCCCGGGGTGGTCCCACTGACAACCGATACGTCCAATAATCGAATTCATATTCAGCTCCGAGACAAATTCAATATTTGTATCCATTTACAAATCTTCTCATTCTATATCACATTACCGAATTCTAGTCGGACGTTTCTATGCGAATGTAATAAAATCAAATAAAATATCCGAGGTCTAAAAATATTTGACGCCGCTGGCATAACTTGTCACATCTTAGCATTGCAACAATGATAAATGAACTTTGGTACCGTTATGGACAGATGACTTGCTACTTAACAAGGCTTACATTATTAATCAATATAGTTTATTTTCTTACAACATATATTTTTGATGCTTTGGCTGAGTTATTGTTTCTTAATTCTATTTTTTATTGCGTGACATTTCATTGTCTATAAAATATGATTGCAATATACAGCTCTATCTGATAAAGCGTTTTGATTCCTAAGAAGATAATATTAGAAACTAAATGAGTTTTTTTAAATCAAAGTGCCAAGGCCTTATATGAAAACGGTTTAAGGTTTCAATAATAAACAATCTAATGATAAGAAGTGAACTTTTCATTTAATAACAAAAATGTCAACAGAATGATTATGCAATCGTAGAACTTAATGTAAGTAATTAAATTGACTGTCTGGGAGATCCGGAGAGGTAATTATTTTTCATAATAATTGTGGGCACTCTCAAAAGAATGCGACTTTCGATTACATAAAATTAAAGTACTATCATCGATGGATCATAAAATTCAAGCGATAAAACGTGTATTGCAACGGTTATCTATCTAAATACCTAATCAGTCACCATCTGAGCAACGCCCACGCGTGGCGCCAAGCGGAGTGAAGCAACGACAACGAGCCGGACCCGTATCGGACTCGTTTCTCTAAATTATTTCCAAATTAATCGATAATACTGCGCATTAATTAAACAAACTCTAATTTTATTAGTGAGTCGGTTTTTATTTGTTCGCGGTTAATCAACGCGACGATTTACATAATTGAATAGAGACGCAATTAAGTCATATTGGGTTCGAATATCGATATTATACAATAGGAGATGCGTGTGGTAAAATCCTAATAAGCCGCTTATCATGTAAGGAGGTCGGGCGTGGGTGCAACACCAGTATCGATATCGAGTTGTCTCGATTACAATATACCGATTGTCGACAATCGATCCGCATGCAATGCACTGTGCACCGAGTGACTCAGTTAAGGAAAAATTATGCACACCTACTGCTTGAGAAATGGATAATTCAGCATGAATGATGAATTGTGAATTTTCATAATACAAGAATCTAAGTAGGTAATGAGAATTTTAAATTTTATAGATAAACGGTATGTTTCTGTGACAAAATCGACACAATATCTAAAATGTAAATGTCACCGGAGGATTTACCTCCTGTTTTATAATAATACTGGCAAAAGACGAACAGTCTATCGGTTTATTAAGTCTTTATTGTCTGATGTAATAATGAGATACACCACATGATCACAATAATATAATAATACATTATTAAAATTACGTAACGCCCCCTTTTAATGCATCTATGTTCGTTCGATTGTTTGCTCTCGGTTACTGGTTTTATGTTTATTGTGGGACTTTACTCAATGGCTGAGAGGTGGAATGTTTCTTTGTATGACTTTGAAAATTATTTATGATTTTGTTAAAATGACTCTTTTGTTTCTGAAATTAAAACCGGTTAGAATTTTGTAAGGTGGAATTTTCTGGAATTACATTACCGATCGTAAAATTGTCTGATGCCGAAATGAAGCTATTTCATACATAAATCTCACTCATTTTAATAGCTACTACATAGAATTGCAAGATTGTTTGTTTCATTAATAATTAAGTTTACCTATTAGACTACCTATCAGATTTTTAATTTTATATCTCAATATCATTATGATTTTTCCTGCCGAGATTTATCGTCTAAGCTCTTCAATGTAATTCTTGTTTTACTAAATTAATCTAAGCAGTAGGTACATCGGTAATAAGACCTAAACAAAAAAATCTTATTCAAATTTAGTAGTAATTAAAAACAACATCGTTATAATTAACAGAGAAGAAAGTTACTGCTGTGATATTTCAAAATCCGCATCGTCGACATTTGGCCGTCGCGAAACCCAGTCACATCTCCGCCAAGCGTTCGCTAACGACTTAATCGCTTTGGCGGCCGCAATTATCGTTTATTGTTTGTTTCTTTAATTCAAATCCGTGTCAGTCGTTAATTAAGTTCCCGTTGAAAGCCCTCTTGATAGATTTTAGTATACGCAAATGTTGTTCGTCGGCTCGAGACGTCGCATATTTGCATGTGTAATGCATCAAATTTGCTTTTCTCTTCGTGGGAAGAGTTTAGAAACGTTTTTTTGTTGAAATTTACGATAGTTGTATAGAGTATTGTCTATACGTTTAGAGACGGATTGTAACTATTGACCGAGACTGCTCTTGAATATGTTCTGTGAGAATGTCACTAAGAAGAATTTATTAATATGTATGTTTACTTTAGGTGTAAGGCTATTTAAAGCCTTATGCAAACATTTAAAAGAGCAGTTACTTTTTCTCGATTTAGAATTTTTTTGTAAATCACCTTTACTCTATATATTAACATGTACATCATTATATCGCCTCCCCCTCAAAAAAGTGTAAATTCGACTCCAGGCGTAGGGTAGCATCTTGCGACACTTCAAAGGTCTTCCTGAGGAAGTGTCAAACCGCGGGCCGCGAGTTCCGCCGCTAACCCCACCGGGGGTGCGAGGGGTGCGAGCAGTCAACGACCCCGCTGCTTGCAGTATTTTGAAGTAAACACGATGACGCGCTGTATTTTTCTTAGTGATTTATTGATTGAAGTTAAGATGGAGCTATAGTAGCGTACAGCGGATTGCGTTTGTAAATTGTTCGTAATAGTTTTGCTAGAGATTATGAGGTTTAATTTTATTTGGCGCTAAACGTGAATGGTGATGTTCGGGTTAGGATCCAAACTCTTCGCGTTATTGCAATGCAAATGGTTATAATTATAACACTAATTTACTATAAATCTATGATTATTCATTGGTAAATTTTTAAGATTTTTTTTTATTTGCTTTGTAAGTTAGAATTGTAATAGTATAAAAGTGTAACGATTAATTAAATCACGTTGCTCTCAATCTCACACAATAAGATAGGTGCGCTGTAGGCGTGTATGTTTACGCAAAAAAGAAAACTGCAGTGTTTAACACGATCTACAGAGGCTATAAATTAAAGGCGCTGGCTGTCACGCGATCATCCAGATGATAAACGTCGTAGTGGATATCACCGTAGTCCATATTTTATTGGTATGAAATCGTGAATGATATTCGATATCGTATTTACACTTGTTTATGTATGGTTTGACAGACTCCGTAAAGCTGTAGCGTGATATGATTGGGAAATCATGGACCTTTAATTTTTTGTTGTTGAGGAAATAGATTTTAATAGGGAATATATTTGGTAATTAATTAATGAGAAGATTTAAGAACTTTGATTTTTATCATGCTTGTACGTATAAATTTAAAGTGGTCATTGCATCTAAGCGTAAAACGAGATTTAAAAAGTTTATATCTGGCAAGATATAGACGAATCGCCTTGCTGCAAAAATTGTAGCAGACTTTCATATCTATCTGTCCCTATAAAAATATGGAGCTAATAGATTCTTTGTTACAGATTCCTTGGTGGGTGTTCATTGCACGCATGGATTGAACCGTACGGGGTACATGGTGTGTCGATACCTGCGCGATCGACTGCTGTGGCCCGCTGCCAGAGCTATCGACAGTATGTACTTATTATTACAGTATTAGGTTTCCGTTCATTTTAAAACGAAAATAATTTAAGTTTGTCTTATAAGACAATATGCAACTTAAAGATATGTTAAAAATTAGTGTCTGTAAGTAAAAAGTGCCCCAATTTTTTTTTGATATTAATGTGATTTTGTTTACAAGAATTTATTTGACTGTAATGTTTTCTATTTTTGATAATATTAACAAAATTTCGTTTGTTTAATATAATAATAATGCATTATAGAGACTTATGTGTATAGTATAATAGATGCTTAACCCAGCTTTTTATATGTAGTAGAAAAGTACCTTATTAATCCAGGATGAAAAGCATCATCAAAATACCGGTGATCGCAGTATGTTTACTGAATAACAAACGTTCCTACTCTAAGTAAAATTCGATTATATTACTGTGTATCTATTATTACTTATTTTAAACAACATATTTTTTCAGAATTTGAAACGGCACGTGGTTACAAAATAGAGAGGAAAGTTTATATAGCAGATCTTGTAGGAACAAAGCAGCCTAACTCGCCTAAGTCTGAGATAAACCAACCGACTATTATAAAACCGATCCGCGAATCACCTATAGATCCCATTTTGCCAAGAGATACTCACAATGGTCGTAATAAAAGGAGGAACAATCAACTCGACTATAACTGGAGAGGTTCGTATGAAGAAGAATTCGAGGGTCGTACAATAAAGTATAGCGATAGAAGGTACGGTGGTAAAAGATTTAAAAACGACAAAGATAAATATTACAGAAATAGGAAGGATAGCGCCTCAAGTACAGATTCATATGATTTTAGATATGATTACTGACAATAGCTTAGGTTGTATGTGTTTATTACAATGTCAAAGGTTGTGCGAATATATTCTGCATGAAATACGAGCCGCATTTCTGATTGTTGTTTTGTGATTTAATAACTATTCTTTATATACTCATTAATTGCAGTAATATATATGTATCTAAATATTTCCTTTTCATTTTAATATAAATTTTAACGAAATGCTACAGCAATAAAAGGTCTTCTCTTTCCTCGCGCCTTTCTTCTGATATTTGTAAAAATAAAGACTAGATTTATTAATAGGTAACTACTCATTATAAGTTATTTATTTTTACTTGAACTACTACTACTATGAACGAGATCTTAGAGTTTACATTATTCTTAAACACTATTTTAGTAATACTGTCCTGTCGTTTTTAAGTTTTTTTTTTAAAGCCGTGAACTCCGCCGCCCGAGACGGCCGCGGCATGGAGAACTGCCGAGTACTTTATTTTCACGTCATGACATAAATTCAATTTTGGTTACTTTTATAAATATTTAGTTTTTTTTTTTACATTTTTTATTATTAATGCCTTAATATATTAGAACAAAAATAAGATGCACCTTAAATTTGTATTTAGTTAAGTTTTTGAAGTGAAACTTTTTTACTACTTTTATTGGAAAAAAATTTAGTGTAACATTTTTTCGTTACGCGTGACATTTTTCCGTTACGCGCCATCTTTTTCTTATCCCTACCACGCTTGATTCGACGTATTTCTTTAAAGTTGCATATAGTAAATTATTTTTTGAAAAATAAGGTCATAAAGAAGTTTCACTTCTTACGCGTGTACACTGGTACACGCACACATTTTTTTACAATAACTAATATTTATTAAATTACATTATTTTTTTGTATTTTTGTATATAACGTTCAGAAGCGTCACCTAAAATAATAATTTTAGCTAATTAGAAACATTCTGTCGTTACAGGAGATATTTGATAATGTATAAAGACCTAGTAATTTTTAAATAGATAGTTAGAAGAGAAATTAGTAAATAATTATATATATTTGTAACTGCCCCGCATTAACTTAGCTTTAGTCGCCTATAGCTTAGCTTTAGCTCAATAAATGGGCAAATCAAATTAGTTTTTCAAATCGCACCAGTAGTTCCTTAGATTAGTGCGTTCAAACAAACAAACTCTTCAGCTTTACAGTATAGATTATTTTGTATAGAGGCGTTGTTTTGAGCTCCACATAAATACTTACAGGTTTTTTTTGCATCAATATCAACAATATTCCAGTATTTTCACGTCATTATTTGCAAATTATTGAGTGACTCGATGCCATTAAGGCTTTCTTTAGTTATAATATGTAAATAGTTTTATTTTGTCAGTGCTTTACGGCAAGTATTGGACTTATGAGCGGTTTCACTGCTTATTGATAATGTGTCGTTAACACCTTTTGACTTTTTTTTTATAAATTTTGTTAGTTAAAGTAGGAGAAAGGCTAAATAAAACATACATCAAGTTGTGAAACCGGCCATTATTATTTTATAGTAAGTACATATAATTTTAGATATTATTACATACTTAGAGTAAAATTTCTGTTCAAAGTGTTAAGGGCGCCTGACGTTACAATGTCTTTTTTTTATTTAAAAGGAATAAAATTTGGGTCTCGACATATTTATTTTATTTTTTCCTTTCGGAAAACAAAACCATTTTATTAATAATTATTTTGCTTTTATGGCTCTGGAGGATAATAAATTTAATTAATTAAAATGTTTTATACTTTATTTACTTGAATATATAATTTAAAATTATAATTTTTGACCTTTACAATGCAATGCAATGTAATATTATGATATTATGAAAGCGAAGGCAAAATTGAAGGCATCCATTATTTATTTTATTATTTAAGACAATACTAACTACCTCTTCTAAAACCTACGACTTCTTTCCCTGTATCACTTTCTCCACTAAATCCAACAAGAGTCTAATATTCAGCCTTCAGGCACTACCTCTGTTACCCACACATGATTAAAGATATCACCTCATAGTTCAAAATCCATCTAGCGTTTTGGGCTGTAGAGCGGGACAAAAAAATACTCATACATTCTAAAAAAAATACCCTTCGTCTTTCGCATTGGGGTAATAAATAAACACTTTTAAGTAAGGTCAAAAAAAATGTTTACCATACGTATAAACTTTCTGCAGCTCCAACAAACATTTATGAAGACTGCTCACAGCTACTCTAACCTTAGAAATTGACCGGCTTTTATTGAAATGAATTCAATCGTAACAACATCCACTGTTACTTATTACTAATTTTGCTAAATATGTATTTTTGTTATTACTAATTTTGCTAAAATATATGCATTGAATCATCAAACCTTTGACGACAAGGATGGGGTTCGAACTCGCGTGTGCTTGTTTGTCAACATTTTTTTGTATCTAATCTTTTAAACAACATTGTGCAACCCGATTTCATCATTACAATTAACAAAACCTTTACTCCACATATAATAGCAGTTACAAAAATGCAGTAAGTCATGAGAACGGATCTAATTATGGTAAAATTGGTGGGATCACGTAGAGGTACGTGATTGATACCATCGCATCGAGATGTTACGATTACGATTTACGAATGACGCAGCCGACTCAGGCGATGATTACGGCGCAGGGTGCAGTGTGGGGATGATTTAAACGATCTATTTCATTTCAATATTAAATAAAAATTCAGAATGTCGTTAAGGAACCAATTGTACAAGCTGTAACGTAAAATATAAGGTATAGTTCTAAGAATTTTCTGAAGTTGTACAGGTAAGTAAAGTGCCAATTGTTTAAAATGATTGAATAAAGGCGTAATGATGCATTAACATTAAACAATAGTTAAGTTACAACTTAAACGGTATAATTTGATAGAATCTAAAGGGCCTTTTTATTAAGAATGGTATAGTTGTTAAAATGCGCAATGAGAGCGGATTTTCACTGCCTGCCTTGATGCTCTTGAGATTGTGCTTACGAAACACCGCGTGAAGGTATTTTGGTGAAACAAATGGTTTCTTTTGAGTTTCAGATTTTAGTGTAACTACGCGTTATTGTAAACTTTACCTCCATAATAATTCAAATAACGCACAAGTTGCAAGTTTACCGCTTATAGAAAACAACTTAATAAAACTATCATTTCTCCTAAATTTAGTGCGCAGTTGTTTTCCCAAATCCATAAATGTCTCGTCGCACTAACACGATAAATAAAGGGAATTTGCTACAAGTTTGTCGCTTTTTGAAAATAAATCAAAGTAGAGATGCGACAGATATGAACGTAGCTCACCGTGTCCCACTTCTACGGAACGTATTTTATGTTGAAAACTGACTTATGCGCTGGTGCTGTTTACTTTGTAACGCTCGGGACTTCTCGATATATTTTCAGTGCAAGTATAGTGCTCGTCTGATTTATATGTTGTCGATACCTGGTAGCTTTCCCGAGTCAATGCTAGTCGCTTTTATTGCTCTATTGTTTGGCTTCTGGCGAGATTATGAGTACGTCGAGTAATTTACATGCAACAACTGTGTATTGTGTATCGGTTTCTAGCGTTCGTCTTGTAATGAATTGCAATATATTCGCGTGTGGTACGACCCCTCCGAGTAATTTAAGATGAAAACTTGACGTCAAGAAAGTTTGTGCGCACGAACAATGAACGGAACGCGATGTAAAAATGAATATTAATAAGACAGCTGTAACTGATTTTAATTTTTGTTTCCATTTATGTTTTACATTGAAGTTTTGGACTTAATTTTATAAATCTTGTTGAATTTTGATATGTGTATTATTTTTAATAAATAACGGATTTAAGAACAATGTTACAATATAGTTTACATAAGTTCAAAATATATTGATTTTTAAACGAATATTTGTACCATTGCATTTTTTTTTTGTAAGGTGTTTCTCAATGTTAGCCAGAAGGGCTTCTACATTTTAACGCGGACGCGGGGGTGAACTGAAGGTTCACCCTGGTAGCGACATGCACAAGGGCGTCCCCCCTTGACGGGGACCACGAACCTCGGCTTGAGCTATCGCTTGAGTGGAGGAGGCCAGAAGGGCCCTAATCGGACGGGTACCATTGCATGAAGATCATCATCGACTTCGCTGTACAGATACAATCAATATTAAGAAGGAAATTTTTCCAAAGATATAACTGAAAAGTGCATCTTATAAAAAATAATATACATACCTATATTCATATTCTTCTTTGAGAAAAAAAAACCTTCAATATAAGCATATAATGATATCTTAACGGACTGTCATTAGATAGGGAGGCGAGGTAGCTAAATGGCGTAATTAAACGGCGCCGTCGAGACTTATCAAAATCGATAGATAAAATAATTTCGAAAAGAAAACCTTCTATGGTAAAAACCATTTTAGCGGTGGGTTTGGCGTGTACGGATTTTCAAAAATGTAAAAAAAAATAGTTACTTGGGCATTCTCGCGCGTCAGATATTCATACTACGTACGCCCCAAGTGCCTCTGATAACAACGGTATACTAATCTGCCGGTTTGCGTGGTGGGGCTAGGCATATTAATTCGTCAAAAATGCATAAAAAAAAAATTTACTCGAGCGCGTCAGATTTTCGGAAGGGGTGTTAAGTAGGCCCCAAGGAAGCTCCCCTTAAAAAAACTGACGATTTCGGCGTGACGATAAGTTACGATGAATTTTTGAAAATGCAGAAAAAAAAGTCCTTTTGAAATACTCGAGCGCGTCAGATTTTCATAGGGGAGGTTTATCTCGGTCTCCTGAAAGCATATTTTCTTAATCTGACAAAAATGTTGGTGGGTTCTCTTAATCTGACCGAAAAAGGTTTGAGAGTTTCTTTTTTTTAATCATCGTTATTTCATATCAATTTTTCTTAACACCCTCAGTTTTCGAAGTCAAAAAGTTTTAACTTTGGACAAAAATGTATAGAGACCTTTTTTGTGTAAAATAAAATTACCTTTTTTGTTTATTCAAACTTTTTTTTTTTGTAAAATGTATCGTTCGCGACTTATATATACTGCAACGCGTTTTTCGGAAGACGAAATGGCTCCTCCAGACTTCCGGTCACGCGGAAACCGGCAGATTTGGTATTTTTAGTAAGTTTTAGATTATATTCTTCAAAATAAAAATAAAAACAATCGCGCTCGAGAATGCCGGATTAACGTTTTTTTTTTTTTTACATGTTCGCGACCCTATAACTTGGCGGCGTCAAGGACTTATCGTCAGATTAGTTAAATTTAGTCTTAAAACACTAAAATCAACCCCCAATATCTTAATCTGACGCGCTCGAGTATTTCAGACTATCGATTTTTTTTTACTAATCTGATCGTCTATCCTGGGCGCGCGTCACTACTTAAAGAGCTAAATAGTTAACAAGGTTGTTCTATTAGGTCTAAGGTATCTCTCATATCTTAAACTGCCACGCTCGAGTATTGCAGAAAATTCCCCTCTTCGCCTCCCTATCTACATATTAACTACCATCGAAAAATGTAAATTAGTGACATTTGTTGTCACATAAAATTAAACATCTCACTTGCGTTATCTGCTATTTTTGTTTCGGATCTTAACTACCTGACTTGAGGCTTCGTATCCTTGAGTGACGTGTATGGCTATTTAATTTATGTCTATTACTTGACCGTTTTTAATGTCCTCGTTCAGTTTGGTGGCAACTGGCAGTTGGTGACGCTTCGGGCGCCGCGTTGATTGTTATCGGCGTTACGAACGTCACAGTTGCTAGCGATCCTTGAAGAGTCTAATTAATATCAGTTTAGGAAATTTTAATATACATTTGTATTCTATTTGACCGATATATTACGATAATTTGATGATGTGGCTTTTAGCTTATATGTTTATATCTTTCAACATTATTTGTATTGTTATATCGGCAGTGATATCAATTTACTAAGATCGAATGAGATTACAATGAATGGTAATGTAACTAAGTAGGAAATATTCATACACATTCTTTGTAAACTTGCGTCCATGTCATAATCTCTGAGGTATGGTTACGAAGCCGATGTAGTAGATGATGAGAACTATGTATACCATGATGTCTTACAGCCATTATTCCCAGTGTGGAAAAGTGACCGCTATATAGTTAGCTAGTGTACCTACCTACTACTAGCTGCGCTACGCGGTTTCACTCGCGGGGCTCCGCTCCCGGTGGTCTTAGCGTGATGATATTATATAGCCTTTAGCCTTCCTCGATGAATGGGCTATCTAACACCGAAATAATATTTCAAATCGGACCAGTAGTTCCTGAGATTAGCGCGTTGAAACAAACAAACTCAACAGCTTTATAATATCACTTTCTCACACTAGAAATAAACCATAGATACTAATATTATAAATGCGAAAGTAACTCGGTCCGTCTGTCTGTTACTCAATCACGCCTTAACTGCTGAACCAATTTGCATGAAATTTGGTCCAGAGATATTTTGATACCCGAGAAAGGACATAGGCTACTTTTTACCCCGGGACATAGGATAGGTTTTATCCCGGAAATCCCACGGGAATGGGAACTATGCGGGTTTTTCTTTGACTGCGCGGACGAAGCCGCGGGTGGAAAGCTAGTACTGCTATAAAAGACATCATTTTCCTCCGGTTTCTATTGTTCATAGCGATTGTTGCAGATCCAGGTTCCAGCAAGGATGCTCTAAGCTCAACACGATACTTCTACCGCCGCGCCAGCTCTAATACTTCTAAGTTCTAGTACTTCTTACGAAATAAAAGTTGAGTTGGAATCGATGATTTTTGTACCTACTACTTGAATTATGGATCAATAAATAAATGCTATAGGATACAAATATGTAGTTTTATTCATCTTCCACATACTACAGTTATATAAAGCTTTACAATTACCTACTATCAGTGCCTAAACAGTCTTAGTAGGTATGTAAGTTTTATTAATTGACCATTTCATTACATTGACTATAACAGATAAAAAATAAATATAGATCCCAGTAACCCAGTGGCACATAGTTCGTGGAAGTGGACCGTATATTTAAGATCTAAGATATCGTGTATCGCTACAATCGATATGATTTCAAATAAATTATAATTGTTAACAAAGGTTTCGATAAAACTATTAATCACCGAACAAACGAGAGTATTTAATTTTAGTTTGTAAAGTAACGTTAGTGCGGCTTTGCTTTATTGAGTTACAAGCCACTCGTTATTTACCGTAGGTATATACATACTTACATGTCATTCCTGGGAATAGATATCTATACATATAATAAATCTGTAGAAGGGTCAATTCTGTACATCGAAAATATTAAAAAAATAAATAGCAGGGGGTGTTACTCGATACCAAACCCAAATATGTGATTAAAAATGTTTTTGTCTGTCTGTCTGTATGTGAAGGCATCACGTGAAAACTAACGGTTCGATTTCGAAGAAACTTGGTATAATTATACCTTATTATCCTGGGCATAAAATAGAATACTTTTTATCCCGGAAAAATACGTAGAAAAAAATAAATCTTAATTTTTCTTAATTTTTCCGCGCGGACGGAGAAAGCTAGTTAACGAATATTAGCCAAATTGGTTCAGTAAATATTATGTAAAAAGCAATACTACACACTTCTATTCCTATGTATGAATGTTAGAAAGAGATGTAATCTTCCTCTTTAGAAATTATACGTCTTTTTTATGAAACATGGTTAGTAGGTAATTTTTTTAGCCTTACTTATGACAATATCATTTATGACAATACTAGATTTCCGCCCGCGGCTTCGCCCGCGTTTTAAAGGAAAACCCGCATAGTTCCCGTTTTCGTGGGATTTCAGGAATAAAAACTATCCTATGTGTTAATCCAAGTTACCCTCTATATATGTGCTAAATTTCATTGTAATCGGTTCAGTAGAATTTGCGTGAAAGAGTAACAAACACACACACATCCTCACAAACTTTCGCATTTATAATATTAGTAGGATAAACGTGTAAAAAATTAAGATCAATTTTATAAATTTCATAATCAACTTTAGTCATGTTATAAAATTAAGAGTACCATATGACCAGAATTTCCGTTAATAAATTAGGAATTAACATAATATTCCTTTGCGCATTTATTAATTATATGGACAAGTTTATAAACGTCTGATATGTTCACTCGTCATAAACTTTATGGTACACTAAAATTGTTTTCGACCGCCTTTAATTAAATAAAGTAGTCGTACAAATAGGATAGATTACTTGAACAATTAATTAAGACGTTTATATGGCACGTTTCTCAAGTTAAAAGAGAATTTAGTGACCTAAAGCGTTTTCAGTATAGTTTTATATCAGCTTATAAAGCAGAATAAATTTATAAATTATTGTATATTTGATTAGAAGCGCGAGAATGCGGATGTACAACATTTGTTTTATTGTCTATCGATTGGTTGCAGCTCGTTTTATTTTGCGTTGTCTTCACCTTGTTAGTATCTAAGAACATTTATAACGTCTTTATAAAAAAGACCAATGTTCGTTCCTCCAATCAATTCGATCTTGATTTTTGTTGATTGTTTCATTTCATTTTATGTAAAATGACGATTACTTACCTAATTTTACACAATTACATACATAAGTGCTTTTGTTTATTGTAAATTGTTATTTTATGTACCTGGTTTATTGCACAATAAAGTGTTAAATAAATAAGTACTCATAGTCGAATTTTTCTCAAAAATATTTACTTATTTAAAGTTTTTAGTTAAAGTTGTCTATAATCTTAAAAATAGTTTGGAAAATCCAAAAGTGCACGCCTCATAATCTCATCCTTTACAATAAAATTGATTATTTATAAAGAGTACGTGACTATAAATATAAAAAAGAAATAAAATAAAACATTTGGAAAAGTAAAGAAAGCGGTACCGTAATAATTGAGCTATTTTTCTTGTGGCCCCACCTAGATGTGAAACTGCGCAGGTTTAAGGGACTGACTACCAACTTATTTTTTTAAACCTTGGCTTATAGTATAAAGAATCGAGTTTATAATGGTGAATTTTGAGTACACTATAAAAAAAAAAAGTCGATATTTTTTTTGTTTATTTAATAACAATTAAACCACATCGAATCAGACCCTGAAAAATGAAAGGGTTCTATTCCTGAGCATACTCAAGCGTAAGAGAAAAAAAAAGACTCGATTAGTAAAGTATTTCGGTCGCTATCGTGTTAACAAGAAAATCCTCCGCACATACAGACACACGGACGTCCAAGACAGAACTTTTTTAAACTGTTTTTTAACTAGTATAAATAACAAAAATGACATCAAAAATATCATGAATGTTAAAAATAGTGTTTTCTCTTAATATGTGTGTATGTATTATCTTACAAGTGCAATGTATGATACATAATGACATTTTAAGTTTGAAAAATCAGATGTTTTGCGCGAAGTGACAGTAGTACCCACCTCAACGCTTCGCTTATGAGGCGTGCAAAAAAACTTTAATTTCTATCTAAGTAGATATTCTTAATGAAGTACCTTTAAAAGTGCATTATTATGTTATTATTAAATTGCGTAGGCATATAGATTGTAGTATATTCTTATATAAACGCATTTTTTTATATATTATCTCATAGTGAGTGATATGCAAATGATTCGTTTATCGCATTAGATTGTAATATAAGCCGATACTTTGATAAGATTCCGAGGCGAGTTTCATAGCTAACTAGTTTATAGTCCTATACGAAGTTATCTATTTGAAATAATATCGATAGGGCAGGAAGCGATTTATTAAAATTTGATCGTTTGATCATAAGGCGTGGGTAAAAAATGACATGCCTTTGTTAACTACGTATGATCCTTAATTTTGGTCCTCTTTTATTTATCTTGTTCCGAGTATACAAATGTTATAAAATTATTTATACCTATCAATTAAGGAAACAATTACGAAAGCAATTTATTTGTTAAAATATTAAATTTTTCTTTGTTAGTGTAAAAAGCATACCTATCTAATCAGGATACTTATCTAGAATATAAAAACTTATATTTTCAGCCAATTTCAAAACTCCTTCTAGATATCTAAGTTATTGCGCTCCGACATAAAATTAATATCACTCATCCTCTGTATATTTACAAATGCCATGACCATTTGAAGCGTGTTTTTGTTTCGATAAACCACGAATTCCTAATTTAAATCTCAAAGCAACACAAGTTTGTAAACACGAGGCGATACTATTGATAGTGGAATCGAAACGATCCTCTTAATCTTCTTAATATACTTGTAAATACAAATTCCGACGAGTGAAATAAAGCATTTTCTTTTCTATGATAAGTATAATCTATTGGTAATTAAGTGGTAATATATCGTCAATCGACGTATATTCTTTGATTCATTAATGGGTCGTTATTCTTGCTTTACGGAATTTTCATATTAAGGTGTTATTGACACAAAAATATTGTACTGATTTTATAGGCATTGGGAAAGTTCTCGCTTTCTATACAAAGCTTCGATTTACATTCTTGGCTGTAATAACTTGTTTATTGGAGATCAGTGTAATGCGTTACGTTTGTTTTATGGTTTGTTTGATAAATTTTAAATATTTGTTCATATTTTTAAACAAAAAAGCTGTTATGGATAACTTTTATACCTACCTAAATCTGTTACTTGTGTAAAGTAGAGACATCCAAAACGGAACTTAAGTGTGAACACTAAATATGTAGGTACTATCGACTATAACTTATTCTGCCCTAGAATATAGAAAATTTCATTTAAAAGCTCAAAATGTATAATTAAGGGCGATCATAGGCTTATATCGACCTCCTCCTCGGTACAGTGGTTAACGCGTGAGCGTAACACCGAGGGGTCCTGGGTTCGATTCCCGGTGGCGACGAAGAAAAAAAAAATGTCTTGGTCTGGTAGGACACAGAAGGCTGATCACCTACTTGTACCTAAAGAAATGCGATCAGTGAAACAAATGTATAATGCATCTGCTCCTTACCCAACTAGGGGAGATGGGACTTCACTTTATAGGCTTATAATATAGCTTATATTGCTACCGTACTTTGTTTCCATAGAATGAATAATTTCTAACGTAGCTACTGCATCTTATTTTCTTTTCAGGCCATGAGTTACACTTAGTGTCAGTAATTAATTAATTTCATATTGGTTGTGCTGTTTGTTAGAAGCTAAAGTGTTTTTCACGGTTCTCACGGCAGCTCCAATATAATTAAGGACCTATGTGCTGTAATGCAAAACGAATTCTATTGCCTCGATGATAGGGCTGGGTTTTGCTTGAGCTGTGTTAGTGAAACTCTATAGCTATATGGTTTGCGGTGTTTTCAAATCAAAGTCGATCGGTTACGTGCACATGACCGCAAGTTTACGAGCCGTATTCAGAATTGGATGGCGGAACATCAGACGCGCGTAAATTTGAGCTATCCTGTCGTTTATCATGATGCTCTCACGCTGAACGACTCAGGTAGATTGAACTGTTGAATGTTGATGCTCTCCACATGTTGGTTCTGGAACTCGTAGGTACTGTGAAATGTACAAAGGATCTATCTATAATAATAGTCTAGGACTCTAGGATGTTCAGAGGTAGCATGTCTCATATGCTGCTGCTCCCTGTTTTGCTATTACAACGATTGCTTCTAGAGAAGTTATCTATATATATATGTTACAGGAAATGTATGTAATCCGTCATTGTATACAATTCCTAGGAAATGTATACAATTCCTAAAATCGTAAGGAAATGTGTGAAATAAATTATTTTATACACATTTCCTAGGAAATCTATACAATTCCTAAATAGCTATCGGAAATGTAAAACATTTAAGATATTGATATGTCGCAGGCAAGGGTAGGACTAAAGCAAAGGGGGCGCAGGACTTAAAAAAATTTTGATGGAGTTGGTGTCATTATAACACCTATTTATTATTGTTTTATCGTAAAGATTACGCTTATATAAGCATGTTTTATAGGAACAACTTTTCTCTAAAATCAAAAATAGCCGAGATATTCGCCCTCAAAGTTAGGTTAGGTTTAGGTTAGGTTAGCCGTTAGGTTAGGTTAGGTTAGGTTTGTTAAAAAAAAAACTACACAGAAATAGGAGCCCCGCGAAGCGGGGCTCCGTCAACGAAGATCGAACGATCGAAGATAATAATATGAACATAATATTATTACAATTTTACGGTATGACTGTTACCCGATTGTATCAATAAGAGCTATAATAAAAAAAATAACAACGTGTTTTATTACAGAAAGCATTTACTTTACACATTTCCTAATACGATATATAGGAATTGTATACAATTCCTAGGAAGATTATACATTTCCTAGGATATGCATGCATTAAATAGTTTTTTAAACAATATTTTATACATTTCCTAAATGGTATCGGAATTGTACACATTTCCTAGGAATTGTATACAATTCCTTGATTTCATACATTTCCGGTAACATATATATAAAACTCAAAGGTGACTGATGTAGTGATCTATCAACGCACAGCCCAAACCACTGGACGTATCGGGCTGAAATTTGGCATGCAGGTAGATGTTAGGACGTAGGCATCCGCTAAGAAAGGATTTCCCGAATTTTTTGCGGGAACGGGGAAAAACGGGAATGCACGTACAAAGTCGTAGGCGGAAGCTAGTATAGAATAAAGATAAAAGGTATGTATAATATTAAGGGATTAAAATTCATATACCTAGAGCAATAATTGCTCTATATATCTATTATTTAAAAATAATACTTACAACACACAAGAATGTAATCCTAAGTCCAAACTTAGTCTTCCGAGCCCTAATATACTTCAATATTTGGCCCAAATCCACATTGCTTTCAAACGTTTATATTAGAGTGGAATCAGGCAATATTTTCCGATTTGTTGCGAAGCTGTTGAAATTAAATCGACCATTCGAATATATTGGACACAATAGTGGCAACGAATGTTTAGGGCAATCTCAATGTTCTTATTGCAATGCATTTGGATACTAGCCATGGAAAATGTACGACGTTACAATGCTTAGCTGCGCGATGAAAGGCAGCGGCAGCAGTCGGTGCACGAACATTATTTTGATGGACTACACTAATGTTGGAGTATTGACTTTTTGTGGATGGAGATTGAGGAAATAAATGTTTAATTTATTTTAAGATGGTTTGTTTTTTTTACATTTTTATAGATAGTGGTGTGATATAAGCGTTGTAACCTTTATGGGTAGGTATTGTAACCTTTGCCACTTTATAATATGCATTTTGAATAGTTTCAATATATCTATTGTAACCAAATCAGATGTTAGTATATAATATCTAAAAACTTCAACAAGGATATTCTATTTAAAAATTAAGCTACATGACTTTAACGACTGCTTATGCATTAAAAGTTACCAGCATAAGCATTAGAAAATTATTACCAAAAAGGCTTGAGCGTTAAATGATTCAGAAATGCACCACAACTCATCAAGCCAGACAGTAGAACATATTGTAATTAAAAAGTTGAACGCAATACATGGTTGATATTGGCGGGCCAGCGAGCGTAAAGATGACAATTCTGGCAACGTTTCCAATTGCGTTCGCAGGGTACGGAACCCCAAATTGCTTACCGAGACGCCCGACAATCATATAACATATTTCATATGCCATTCGCACATTTCGCGAATATCGCGTGTCGCAGACAGTTTTCAACTGGTGCATTTTGAATTTGTCTGGATTATAACTTAGCCAGATTTTTAGTATCGTCATATAGTTGCAGTAAATAATTAAAGTATGTTTCTTTAAATCTGACATTATAAATTTTAAAAATTCAGTTTGAACAATGTCTAAAAAATAACTCTATGTACATATTAACTCAATGTATACTAACGATCTTGTCTTTACAAAACATCATTAATTTTCATAAATCCATAGTGAAAGGTGTACTTATTGATTTTAATTTCTTAGTTCATTTATTTTCATGACACATTTATAATTTACACTACGATTGAAATGTCAATAGTTGTGTAGTGCATAAAATATTATTTATTAGGTATCTTTTAATTATTATAAATTACATAATATTGCCAATTGATTTAAATTGCACATTATTCAAATTGAATTATTTTCCTTTATGTAAAATAAAATAATTATGTATACCTAAGTAGGTATAGGTACCTAAATTCATGCATTTCAATATTTTGTTACGAATTTGTACGAATGTTGAAATGTCAACTACTTAAATAGATAAAAAATATCAATTTAAAATTACACGGTGTGGTGCAAATCATTTTCTCATTTATGATAAACGATCCTCCGTAATTCGGTCGTGTTAATTTAATAAACAAAACAAAAGCATATAATCCTGCAAGATTTAAGAGTCAAAAAGTGCTGTTTTATTTGATACGTAGCAATTCATTGCTCATTGTATTTCATATGTTACTCGTATACGTATTCGCAGGCTTTATTGCCCATATCAACTTTGTTTTGTGGTTATGAATTTATTTACCCTGGTGACTCATGTCTATATGCTATTTAAGCGATTTTGTATTTGCCAAATTTGGCACAAGATAAATTGAACCATAATTATTTAAATGCGTATTAGTTGTTGTTTCTTATTCCTTTATTCTTTCGATTGTAAGGTTTGTTAGATTGGTATATTTTATAACATTTTTCAAGAGCAGATTGCTTGATGCAATGTTTATACCTACTATGTATATGATTGACAAGATATAAATGAATTATTATAGAGCCAATAATTATAGCTTTTCAGCTCCTTATTATAATGATGTAAAAATTAACTAAACGATTTGTATTCTTCGTGTCATAAAAGTTTTAATCTTTAACCTAACTAAGAAAAAACTTATACCCAAGAACATTGTATGGAATGTGCATACATATTATGCCCCGTGTCGGCTCCTTACCGCCAAAGCTGAAACGTGCGTACTTACAAATGGGAATTTTACAGCGTTTCGCTATTTTGAGTGAACGCGGTAATATTTAACGACGTCTATGGAATAATGCATGTAAATGACATAGAGGGATTCTCTCCAGAGTCCAGACCCATCTCGACCTACTCCGAAAGCTACAGAAGTGAGCGCCGCTAAAATGTAGCTTTGTTATAAATTTAATTCTAATTTCTTAAATTGTGTAACATGCTATTAGGGGTGCTTTTTACTTGTGGATTTACTTCACAAGAAAATAGACGATCCTGTGCTTTACTACACCATGATCAATCAAAAGGGCTCGAATACAGGACATCTCACTTCAGGAGCAAAGGAAAATTATGTTTTGTATGCCATCTACATAATCAGTTAAGTATTTACAATACCCACTCCTTTCAACTTCTTACTAAGAAGTTTGATGTCGTATTTTTAAATGTTAAAATATAAGGTTTGTTACCTTACATTTTTTACAATTTAACATTATTTTATTTTCGTAACGCCTTAAAGCGTCATAGTACCGCCACGAGTCATAACTCCGTGATTGTGCATACAAAATACGATTAGCAACATGTTTCTTAAAATACATGTCCAAGAATGTGATATTTTATTGTTTTGTATACTTTACAATTCTCATACTACGAAGAACAACGCTGTAGGTAGGTTTGCAGTTCTTACATGTATAACTTGATATTTTATTAGCTTTACTTCGTATCTCACGCAAAAATTCAGTAATTTTTGTAAGAAGTCAAAATAATTTACTACACAGGATTGCCTTAAATGTGGAGTTGGCAGTTGCATCAACTTTTGCATCAATACGAATTTATATGTTTGCTCCTGTATCACTATCCTGTCCACACTTTATTTTTCAAATAAATATTATAAACACCATATGAATCTTTTGAATAACGTAATAAAACTGAATATTGTTTCTATTGCACTATAATAATAATCGGTTAAGTATGGAGTTTGAAAGATTGACTTCTTAGATATGCTGTTATAAATTCAGGAAATACTTGCATAATATAAGTATCTACAGATTATTTTTTTAACGTGATTAGATTTTTGAATCATCAATAAAACTAATTTATTTATTACGCAGCTAAAACAATAAAGCATCTCTGAGAATTTAATGTGTTTTGTTCTAGTTTTGTCGACTCGAACTTTTACTGTATTTCGGTGGATGCACTTTATATTATTGTTTGAAAACAAGATTACATCTTAATTTATACTTGAACTATTTCCTTGGTATACGAATTGAATTGAATATTTTTAAAGTAAGTATTCGAAATTTTTGTTTTCCAGTTTGTACGAAATATGCCCGCAGTTTTATTTGTGAACGCTGTAGCGCTTTATTTTCCACAAAAGTTTTAGGTTCGCTAAACCGATTTTTAACAGATATTGGCTGTTGAAAATAGTTACAGTAAGTATAGTACAAAGATATGTAATACAATTGACGATCGTAAAGTAAAATTTTTAAATTCACAAAACAATATTCATAAGTTAAAGCACAAGACATTGAACAGAAGCTAAGCGATGACATTTTACTCGTAACATAAAATTTTATTAATTTTCACACACACCAATAACAATAAAATTGTATTATGATCTTTTTCGCAAGCATACTTTGAGCATAAATTTATCAATTATTTTAGGAATAAACAATGATAGGTATTTTAGTGGTATTTTATGTAAGGGGATAAATCATAATAATAAAATTGACGAGACTGATTCTGTCTCGATTGCCGAGCTGTTGACAGATATCAATCATCAAAGTTATCAATCATTTATTAATGACTAAATAAAATCATACTGGGCTTTGTATTTTTTGTATGATAAGTGAACAATTTCTACTTTTATTTGACGGTTGTAATCAGAAGAAAGTGGGTTCAATGCCCTGTAAATAAGACTGGTTTAGCATCAAATATTGAGCATTTAAACACTACTAACTACAATGATTGCTTTTTAAAAAGTGATTTCACTGAATTGAGATGCTGTTGGAATGTGTCGCCCTGTTGTATATGTTTTGCTTTTATTTATTAAATTTATTTTATTTATATTTAAAGTTGAGCTGATTTGTGTAGTCGTCTAAATTTTAATTAATTTTAGGTTCGTTTAATTTGTCTCCATTTTTATATCAACATCTTTTTATTTTAAAATGTCACAAAAACATCGTCTACGCGCTGGGGTGAACAGCTTACTAAATTACATAAATAATCAATAAATTTCTGTACAATTATTACTGTACTTTATAGAAGTTCTTTCTATAATAGATATATTTAATACTAGGTTTCCGCCCGCGGCTTCGCCCGCGCAGTCAAATAAAACCCCGCATAGTTCCCGTTCCGTATAAAAAGTATAAAAAGTAGCCTGTGTCTTTTCTCGGGTATCAAAATATCTCC